>NW_027591135.1:0-70000 GCF_964213995.1 Mustelus asterias
GAGGAAACGGGCATGGAGTCTACGGAAATAGGGCAAACAGGTAGGGAGGTCATGGAACCTTTACAGATTAAAGGGGAGGAGGTGCTCGCTGTCTTGAGGCAAATCAGAGTGGATAAATCCCCAGGACCGGACAGGGTATTCCCACGGACCTTGAGGGAAGCTAGTGTTGAACTTGCAGGGGCCCTGGCAGACATATTTAAAATGTCAGTATTCACGGGGGAGGTGCCGGATGATTGGAGGGTGGCTCATCTTGTTCTGTTGTTTAAAAAAGGTTCCAAAAGAAATCCGGGAAATTATCGGCCAGCAAGTTTGACGTCGGTGGTGGGCAAGTTATTGGAAGGTGTGATAAGGGATAGGATCTACAAATATTTGGATAGACAGGGACTTATTAGGGAGAGTCAACATGGCTTTGTGCGTGGTAGGTCATGTTTGACCAATCTATTAGAGTTTTTCGAGGAGGTTACCAGGAAAGTGGATGAAGGGAAGGCGGTGGATGTTGTCTACCTGGATTTCAGCAAGGCCTTTGACAAGGTCCCTCATGGGAGGTTAGTTAGGAAGGTTCAGTCGCTAGGTATACATGGGGAGGTAGTAAATTGGATTAGACACTGGCTCAATGGAAGAACAGTAAGAAGTCTCAGAACACCAGGTTAAAGTCCAACAGGTTTATTTGGTAGCAAATACCATAAGCTTTTGGAGCAATGCTCCTTCGTCAGATGGAGTGGATATCTGTTCTCAAACAGGGCACAGACACAGAAATCAAATTACAGAATACTGATTAGAATGCAAATCTCTACAGCCAGCCAGGTCTTAAATGTACAGACAATGTGGGTGGAGGGAGCATTCAACACAGGTTAAAGAGATGTGTATTGTCTCCAGACAGTACAGCTTGTGAAATTGTGCAAGTCCAGGAGGCAAGCTGTGGGGGTTACTGATAATGTGACATAAATCCAACATCCCGGTTTAGACCGTCCTCATGTGTGCGGAACTTGGCTATCAGTTTCTGCTCAGCGACTCTGCGCTGTCGTGTGTCGTGAAGGCCGCCTTGGAGAACGCTTACCTGAAGATCCAAGGCTGAATGCCCGTGACTGCTGAAGTGCTCCCCCACAGGAAGAGAACAGTCTTGCCTGGTGATTGTCGAGCGGTGTTCATTCATCCGTTGTCGTAGCGTCTGCATGGTTTCCCCAATGTACCATGCCTCGGGACATCCTTTCTTGCAGCGTATCAGGTAGACAATGTTGGCCGAGTTGCAAGAGTAGGTACCGTGTACCTGGTAGATGGTGTTCTCACGTGAGATGATGGCATCCGTGTTGATGATCCGGCACGTCTTGCAGAGGTTGCCGTGGCAGGGTTGTGTGATGTCGTGGTCACTGTTCTCCTGAAGGCTGGGTAGTTTGCTGCGGACAATGGTCTGTTTGAGGTTGCGTGGTTGTTTGAAGGCAAGAAGTGGGGGTGTGGGGATGGCCTTGGCGAGATGTTCGTCTTCATCAATGACATTTTGAAGGCTCCGGAGGAGATGCCGTAGCTTCTCCGCTCCGGGGAAGTACTGGACGACGAAGGGTACTCTGTCCACCGTGTCCCGTGTTTGTCTTCTGAGGAGGTCGGTGCGGTTTTTCGCTGTGGCGCGTCGGAACTGTTGATCGATGAGTCGAGCGCCATATCCTGTTCTTATGAGGGCATCTTTCAGCGTCTGGAGGTGTCTGTTGCGATCCTCCTCATCCGAGCAGATCCTGTGTATTCGGAGGGCTTGTCCGTAGTGGATGGCTTCTTTAACGTGTTTAGGGTGGAAGCTGGAGAAGTGGAGCATCATGAGGTTATCCGTGGGCTTGCGGTACAGTGAGGTGCTGAGGTGACCGTCCTTAATGGAGATGCGTGTGTCCAAGAATGCAACCGATTCCGGAGAGTAGTCCATGGTGAGTCTGATGGTGGGATGGAACTTGTTGATGTCATCATATAGTTGTTTCAGTGATTGCTCACCATGACTCCAAAGGAAGAAAATGTCATCGATGTATCTAGTGTATAGCATCGGTTGAAGGTCCTGTGCGGTGAAGAAGTCTTGTTCGAACCTGTGCATGAAGATGTTGGCATATTGAGGTGCGAATTTTGTCCCCATGGCTGTTCCGTGTGTCTGGATGAAGAACTGGTTGTTGAAGGTGAAGATATTGTGATCCAGGATGAAGCGGATGCGTTGTAAAATTGCATCTGGAAACTGGCAGTTGACGGCATTGAGTACTGAGGCCGTTGCAGCAATGCCATCATCGTGGGGGATGCTGGTGTAGAGTGCCGAGACATCCATTGTGACGAGGAGTGCTCCTGGTTCAACTGCTCCATGTGTGTTGAGTTTCTGTAGGAAGTCCGTAGTGTCGCGACAAAAGCTGGGGGTTCTTTGTACAATGGGTTTCAAGATGCCCTCGACATAGCCGGAGAGGTTCTCGCACAGGGTTCCGTTTCCTGAAACGATGGGATGGCCGGGTGTGTTTGCCTTGTGTATTTTTGGGAGGCAGTAGAGATCTCCAACGCGTGGAGTACGTGGGATGAGAGCACGGAGGGTGCTCTGAAGGTCCGGATCAAAGGTTTTGATCAGAGTGTTGAGTTGACGGGTGTGTTCTTTGGTCAGATCTGTGGGTAACTGTCTGTAGTGTTCCTCGTTGTTCAGTTGTCGGTACACTTCTTTGCAGTAATCCGTTCTGTTCAGTATGACGATGGCCCCTCCTTTGTCTGCTGGTTTGATGACAATGTTGCGGTTGGTCTTGAGAGCGTGGATGGCGTTGCGTTGTGCTTGGGTGATGTTCGGTGCTGTCGTGTGAGTGCAGCTGATGAATTTGGTGTTGACGCACCTCCTGGTGGCTTGGGCATACATGTCAAGTCGAGGGCAGCGGCCTTCCGGAGGAGTCCAATCCGGAGGACGGTCTAAACCGGGATATTGGATTTATGTCACATTATCAGTAACCCCCACAGCTTGCCTCCTGGACTTGCACAATTTCACAAGCTGTACTGTCTGGAGACAATACACATCTCTTTAACCTGTGTTGAATGCTCCTTCCAGCCACATTGTCTGTACATTTAAGACCTGGCTGGCTGTAGAGATTTGCATTCTAATCAGTATTCTGTAATTTGATTTCTGTGTCTGTGCCCTGTTTGAGAACAGATATCCACTCCATCTGACGAAGGAGCATTGCTCCAAAAGCTTATGGTATTTGCTACCAAATAAACCTGTTGGACTTTAACCTGGTGTTCTAAGACTTCTTACTGTGCTTACCCCAGTCCAACGCCGGCATCTCCACATCAATGGAAGAAGCCAGAGAGTGGTTGTGGAGGAATGCTTCTCTGAGTGGAGGCCTGTGACTAGTGGTGTGCCGCAGGGATCGGTGTTGGGTCCATTGTTGTTTGTCATCTATATCAATGATCTGGATGATAATGTGGTAAATTGGATCAGCAAGTTTGCTGATGATACAAAGATTGGAGATGTAGTGGACAGTGAGGAAGGTTTTCAAAGCTTGCAGAGGGATTTGGACCAAATAGAAAAATGGGCTGAAAAATGGCAAATGGAATTTAACGCAGACAAGGGTGAGATATTGCACTTTGGAAGGACAAACCAAAGTAGAACGTACAGGGTAAATGGTAGGACTCTGAAGAGTGCAGTTGAACAGAGGGATCTGGGAATACAGGTACAGAATTCCCTAAAAGGTGGATAGGGTCGTAAAGAGTGCCTTTGGTACATTGGCCTTTATAAATCTGAGTATCGAGTATAAAAGTTGAAGTGTTATGGTAAGGTTATATAAGGCATTGGTGAGGCCGAATTTGGAGTATTGTGTACAGTTTTGGTCACCTAGTTATAGGAAGGATGTAAATAAGGTTGAAAGAGTGCAGAGAAGGTTCACAAGGATGTTGCCGGGACTTGAGAAGCTGAGTTACAGAGAGAGATTGAATAGGTTGGGACTTTATTCCCTGGAGCGTAGAAGATTGAGGGGAGATTTGATAGAGGTGTATAAGACTTTGATGGGTATAGATAGAGTGAATGCAAGCAGGCTTTTTCCACTGAGGCTAGGGGAGAAAAAAAACCCAGAGGGCATGGGTTAAGGGTGAAAGGAGAAAAGTTTAAAGGGAATATTAGGGGGGGCTTCTTCACGCAGAGAGTGGTGGGAGTGTGGAATGAGCTGCCGGATAAAGTGGTAAATGCTTTTAACATTTAAGAAAAACTTGGACGGGTTCATGGATGAGAGGGGTGTGGAGGGATATGGTCCAAGTGCAGGTCAGTGGGACTAGGCAAAAAATGGTTCGGCACAGACAAGAAGGGCCAAAAGGCCTGTTTCTGAGCTGTAATTTTCTATGGTTCTATGGGACTATTTCAGCATGTGGGGTGGCACAGTGGTTAAGCACAGCTGCCTTACAGCGCCAGGGACCCGGATTCGATTCCCGATTTGGGTCACTGTCTGTGCGGAGTTTGCACATTCTCCCCATGTCTGCGTGGGTTTCTTCCGGGTGCTCTGGTTTCCACCCACAGTGCAAAAGACGTGCTGGTTAGGTGCGTTGACCATGCTAAATTCCCCCTCAGTGTACCCAAGCAGCAGTGTGGCGACTCGGGGATTTTCACAGTAACTTCATTGCAGTGTTAACGTAAACCTACTTGTGACACTAATAAATAAACTTTAAATTATTTGATGCAAAAACATAATACTACAGATACTGGAAATCCGAACTAAGGAAATGCAAAATGCTGGAAATACTCAGCAGGTCTGACAGCATCTGTGGAGAGAGAAACGGAGTTGACTTTTCAAGTTGTGGCCCTTTCATCAGAACTGAAACATTGACTCCTGTTTCTCCACAGACGCTGCCAGACCTTCTGACTATTTCCAGACTTTGCAACCCACTAATTAACCACAATGAAAATTGCACATGTACTTAATATCCAAGATAATTATCAAACACACTGAACAGTTGAGTGAACAGAACTTGATGCTGGTATTGCATTGCTGATTTTCAAACTGTGGACCTTGGTTAATTGTTACAGGACTGCGATACATACTGCTTTGAGATTCTCAGGAAGCCATTTCACTAAAAGTGCTTTAGTTTTCCTGTCGCTCTGCCGAGTGACCTCTCTGATTCTCTTCCCCGTTTACTTTGGGCATTGTGCGCCATTCTCTGTTGGCATTTGGAGCTCTGTATATTGCAGGAACCCAGGTACCCGAGAGTCTGGGGGCTGCCCAGCTCCCTCTCTTCGCTGTGCAGAGTCAGAAGCTTTTCACCAAACAGCAGGTTTGCAGAGCTGTATTTCGTGAGTGGAGGGTAAACCGCGATTTAGCTGCGGACGTGGACTGAGCCTTCAGTTCCTCACCCAGACGGGCAAGAGCCGCAAGAGTCAGGAAAAGATGGGAGAAAACCAGGAAGCAAAATCTTGTATTAGTTTATGCTGCAAACGTCTGGCAGACTGTAAAGGGTTAAAGCTCTGGGTCCCATCTGTCTGATGTCACTGCCTTCAATTCCACAACACCTGCAGCATAATATTTACAAAGCAGAGGTTTATCGGGGGGTGTGTTTGGTGGAGTGGGGGGTGGTAGGCAGGCACAGGGAGGATCCTGCATTGCCCCATGCTCTGTAATCCGAGCTCCTCTGAAATGACCATGCCTACAATAGTATGTGTGGCCTCTGCATTACTGCAAGCCTTCTGCCTCGCCTCGCCTCCCACCTCCCATCTGTTGTCCTGTGGCACCCAGGGAGTCTTTCTGAGCGCGCACCATCCCCTCGGGCCTCCTGGAAAAGACCGGGGTCTGCCCAGAGCAGCAGCAATGACAAACCTGCTGTGCAGTTAAGATTACGATAGTTTAAAGACTGTCGGTGCAATAAGCCAAGTGTTTAGAGACTGATTCCCCAAAGGACCTTTTCATTTTCAGATGAAAGACAGGGATAGTTACAGCCACGAGTACTTAATTGCAGATCAATATCTCCTCAGTTCAATCGTTCGTGGCATTTTAGCAAACAATGAAGAATTGGCCCAAGTTTCTTGTCCGTCTCTCTCCCTCTGTTTTTACTCTGTCCTTGCTGATGCTCTTCATACTCTGCGTTTAGTTTCTGCCATCCTAACTCCACTTTCTTTCTTTGTCCCGGGTTTTTCTGCTCGTTAGTACAGGTATTCTCTCGTACGGTTGCGAAACTTTAACTGTCGCATGGGTTAATTATTTGCCTTTACTCCTCCTCCATCTTCTGGGTTACAATGTTTGTTTAAAATCTAACTTTAATGACAATACTCCAGGGGAGAGTGAGGCTGTTCATCTAATTGTAAATTCAATGATCAGGGTCAATTGCAGGTATTAGAACGAGTGGGAAATTGGTATGGAATTGGGGAGATAAACAGGATTTCTTCCTCCTGCGATGTTGATGTGCCTCCCGGCATACTTTGCTATCACACTACGGAGCTTTCTCTAAAAAAACATGCGGCGTGATCAGTGAACATTGGCTTCTGTAAGAATTACCACAACTGAGCCTGTTTTTCCTCGTCCGACATGTCAGCATTACGTGCGTTTGCATCAGGGTCACCGAATAACAGTCGGGAGCAGGAACTCTGGTCAATTGGATTGTCCCAAGTGAGGTCAACTCATTCATGGAGAATCAGAATGGTTCCAGAAGGAGGCCTTTTGGCCCGTTGCGTCTGTGGCAGCTTCCCGCAAGTGCAACCAGCCCAGCTCCACTCCCGCTGCCAGTCGGAATGGTTTCCTCCTTATCTACTCTGTCCAGGCCCCTCATGATTTTGAACACCTCTAACAAGCCTCCTCTTAACCTTCTCTTCCCCAAGGAGTAGAGCAGCAGTTTCTCCAATCTATCCAGTGACTCAAGTTCCTCATCCCTGGACCCATTCTCATTCGTCTTTTCCACGCCCTCTCTAATACCTTTCTAAAGTGTGGTGTCCAGAACTGGACACATTATTCCAGTTGAGGCTGAACCAGTGTTTATACAGCTTTATTTATGCTGCGTACTGCTATTTATGGAGCCGAGGTGGATTTACAATTCGTGGGGCTCCAAGCTCACCTTTATTTCTGTGCCCCCATCCCCCACACGCTTCCATTCTCACAATCTCACTCGCATGGGGTCTTCGGGGCGGCCCCCTGCCTCATTCGTCGTGTTCTTGTGGCTCATTCGGGTCCTCATGCCTCGCTGTTGCAAACCTACGCGCCTTGCCTGCTCCCCTCGCTTGGCGGCTAACCTCATCTTGTGGTGGCTTTCAGTCCCTCGCTGTCACTGGCCCTGGGTCAAGTTACAAAGCTGCTCGCCTTTTGCAAAAACTGTAAAACCGCAGCACCCTCTGCCTCTTCCTCCTCACTTAGTCGCCTCTCTTGTTCCTCGTGCGTGCACATGCCCGTGCCTCAAGTTAACCACTCCTACGGTTCGGACCACTGTTCGGACCATGGGTCCAGCACGCTTTTAGTTGCTTTCTCAACCTGCCGTGCCACAGAATCACAGAATATTACAGTGCAAGAGAGGCCCTTCGGCCCATTGAGTCTGCACGGATGTATGAAAGGTCCTGACCTGCCCACCTAATCCCACTTGCCAGCACTTGGCCCATAGCCTTGAATGTTACGGCGTGTCAAGTGCTCATCCAGCTACTTTTTAAAGGATGTGAGGCATCCCGCCTCCACCACCCTCCCAGACAGCGCATTCCAGACCCTCACCACCCCCTGGGTAAAAGTGTTTTTCCTCAAATCCCCCCTAAACCTCCCACCCCTCGCTTTTAACTTGTGTCCCCTCGTAACTGACTCTTTAACTAAGGGGAACAGCTGCTCCCTCTCCAGCCTGTCCATGCCCCTCATAATCTTGTACACCTCGATCAGGTCGCCCCTCGGTCTTCTCTGCTCCAATGAAAACAGCCCAAGCCTATCCAACCTCTCTTCATAACTTAAAGTTCCATCCCAGGCAGCATCCTGGTGAATCTCCTCTCCACCCCCTCCAGTGCGTTCACGTCCTTCCTATAATGTGGCGACCAGAACTGATCACAGTACTCCAGCTGTGGCCTCACCAAGGTTCTATACAACTCCATCATGACCCCTCTGCTTTTGTAATCTATACCCCGATTGATAAAGGCGAGTGTGCCATATGCCTTTTTCACCACCCTCTTAACCTGCCTTTCCGCCTTCAGAGATGTATGGACAAACAAGCCACCTCACATTTATCACTGGTTAGCACAGTTGCGTCACGGTGCCTGGGACCTGGGTTCGATTCCCAGCTTGGGTCACTGTCTGTGTAGAGTTTGCACATTCTCCCCGTGTCTGCATGGGTTTCCTCCGGGTGTTCCGGTTTCCTCCTACAGTCCAAAAATGTGCAGGTTAGGTGCATTGACCATGTTAAATCCTCCCTCGGTGTACCCGATGGTACTCTGAGGAGGTCGGTGCGGTTTTTCGCTGTGGCACGTCGGAACTGTCGATCGAGTCGTCGAGCGCCATATCCTGTTCTTATGAGGGCGTCTTTCAGCATCTGGAGGGTGTCTGTTGCGATCTTCCTCATCTGAGCAGATCCTGTGTAGACGGAGGGCTTGTCCATAGGGATGGCTTCTTTAACAGGTTTAGGGTGGAAGCTGGAGAAGTGGAGAACTGCACCGACCTCCTCAGAAGACGGACACGGCGGACAGAATACCCTTCGTCATCCAGTACTTCCCCGGAGCAGAGAAGCTACGACATCTTCTCCGAAGCCTTCAACATGTCATTGATGAAGACGAACATCTCGCCAAGGCCATCCCCACACCCCACTTCTTGCCTTCAAACAACCGCACAACCTCAAACAGACCATTGTCCGCAGCAAACTACCCAGCCTTCAGGAGAACAGTGACCACGACACCACACAACTCTGCCACAGCAACCTCTGCAAGACGTGCCGGATCATCGACACGGATGCCATCATCTCATGTGAGAACACCATCCACCAGGTACACGGTACATACACTTGCAACTCGGCCAACGTTGTCTACCTGATACTCTGCAGAAAAGGATGTCCCGAGGCATGGTACATTGGGGAAACCATGCAGACGCTACGACAACGGATGAATGAACACCGCTCGACAATCACCAGGCAAGAGTGTTCTCTTCCTGTTGGGGAGCATTTCAGCGGTCACTGGCATTCAGCCTCTGATCTTCGGGTAAGTGCTCTCCAAGTCGACCTTCACGACAACGCAGAGTCGCTGAGCAGAGACTGATAGCCAAGTTCCGCACACATGAGGATGGCCTCAACCGGGATCTTGGGTTCATGTCACACTATCTGTAACCCCACGACTTGCCTGGGCTTGCAAAATCTCACTAACTGTCCTGTCTGGAGACAATACACATCTCTTTAACCTGTGCTTAACGCTCTCTCCACTCACATTGTCTGTACCTTTAAGACTTGATTACCTGTAAAGACTCGCATTCCAACCATTATTTTGTAAATTGAGTTTGTGTCTTTATATGCCCTGTTTGTGAACAGAATTCCCACTCACCTGATGAAGGGGCAGCGCTCCGAAAGCTTGTGGCTTGCGCTACCAAATAAACCTGTTGGACTTTAACCTAGTGTTGTGAGACCTCTTACTGCGTTTACCTTAATTAATCCATATTTGTCTAAGTGACTTCACATTGCTCCAAATTGTTTCCCAAAGCTTTCCCACCACTGCAGTTTAACTGACTGACCGATAGTTGCTGCTGTAACATTTGTAGTTCTCCAGTCCTCTGGCACCACCCCTGCACCCAAGGAGGATTGGAAGATTGCAGCCAGTGCTTCTGTAATTTCCACATAACTTTCCCGTATTATCTGGCTCTGGTGCATTGTCAACTTTATGCATGGCCAGCCTATCTAATGCCTCCTCTTCATCAATTTTTAGCCCATGCAGCCTCTCAACTGCTTCCTCTTTCACTCTGATGAATCTTCCTGGTAAGAGAGAAGCAAAGTACTCTTTTAATATCTCAACCATTACCCTGCCTCCACGCACAAGTCTACTTTTGGGTTGCTAATCTGCCCAACTCCTTTACTACTCCAGTTAGTATTTACATGGCCATAAAAGACTTTTTGGAGTCTCTTTTATGTTATCTGCCAGTCTCTTCTCATACGCTCTCTTTGCTTCTTATTTGTTTTTTTTTCATTTCCCTTTTGAACCTTCTATATTCTGCCTCGTTCTTGCTTGTATTATCAACCCGACATCTATCACATGCACCCCTTTTCTGCTTCATTTTACTTTCCATCTCTTTCGTCATCCAGACAGCTCTGGATTTGTTTCCCATCTTTCCTTGCAGGAACGTACCTTGACTGTAACCGAACTCTCTCTCTCTCTATAGGCAGCTCATTATTCTGTTACAATTTTGCCTGCCAATCTTTGACTCCAATTTACCTGGGCCAGATCCTTTCTCACCCCACTGAAGTTGGCCTACCACCAGTTAAATATTTTTACTCTGGATTGCCCCATGCCCTTTTCAATAGCTAACCAAAACCTCATGGATCTATGGCCAATTTCCCCTAAATGTTCCCCTACCAAGAATCGATTCACTTCACCCACCTAATTTCCCAGACTAGATCCAGCCATGCCTCCTTTTTTCATTAGACTGGCAACATACTGTAGAAAATTCCCCTGAATACAATTTAGAAACTCCTAGTTCTATAGGTCCTAGTTCCTTAGCTCGAGTCAAATAGATTCTGTGCTTAACTCCTCTGAAACACACCCTCTCTCCAGCACTTCAGTGTCCTCCTTAATCAATACTACCACCAAGGGTGGCATTATGGCATAGTGACGTGGTTAGCAGTGCTGCCTCACAGCGCCAGGAGCCCAGGTTCGATTCCCGGCTTTGGGTGTGTGTGCGGAATCTGTATGTTCTCCCCATGTCTGTGTGGGTTTCCTCCGGTTTCTTCCCACAGTCCGAAGGATGCGCTGGTTAGGTGCATTGGCCATGTTAAATTCTCCCTCAGTGTACCCGAACAGGCGCCGGAATGTGACAACTAGGGGATTTTCACAGTAACTTCATTGCAGTGTTAATGTAAGCCTACTTGTGACACGAATAAATAAACTTTTTAAAAAACTTTGGTGTAATGGCAGAACATGCGATAAGACAATATGAAGTAAAAGGTCCAATTCTAAAGGGGGTGAAGCGGGACCTGGGGGTATATATGTATAAAACACTGAGGTGGCTGGTTTATTTTTTTTTCCAGAGTAATAGGGAATGTAATAAAACTTAAAGGTAGACTGGAACAAGTTACTTGTAGGAAAACCTACAGAAGAGCAGTGGGGGAGTGTTCAAAGATGAAATGGGGAGCATACAGGCCCAACATGTTCCCTCTAGGGTAATAGGAAGGTGTAACAAACCCAGAGAACCATGATGACCAGAGACATTCAGGATATAATGAGAAGGAAAAGAAAAGAGGCTTATAAGAAGTGTAAGGGGGAGTAAGTCTGCAGAGACATTAGTGGAGTGTAGAAAGTGCAGGATGGAGCTTAAGAAATCAATTAGGAGTAAAAGAGGGGATATGAGAAAGCTCTGGCTGGCAAAAGTAGGGAAAATCCTAAGATATTCTATAAGTACATCAATGGGAAGAGGATAACCGGGGAAAGAGTCGGGCCCATTAGGGACCAAGGGGGAACTCTGTGGGTGGAGGATTTTGTGAGGGTGTTAAACAAATATTTCACATCTGTCTTTACCCACGAGAATGAGGAGGTTTTTATGGAGCTCGGGGAGAGAGACTGTGAAGCTCTAGAGAGAATCAGAGAGTGATTGGTTGGCCTGAAGTGTGGACAAATCCCCAGGTCCGGATGAATTGTATCCCAGGCTGTTGTGGGAGGCGAGGGAGGAAATTGCAGGGGCTCTGACCCAAATTTTTAATTCCTCCCCGGCCACCGGGAGGTACACTGAGGAGGTCGGTGCGGTTTTTCTACTGTGTTTACCCCAGTCCAACGCCGGCATCTCCACATCTTAATTAAGGAAAGCCAATGAGGGTTTGTTAAGAGGAAGCTGTGTAAATACCTTGAGTGTTGTGGATGAGCTAATGGCGAGGGTTGATGAGGGTAATGCCTCTGATGTGGTCTACAGGGACTTTGAAAAGACATTTGTTAAAGTACCACATGGCAGACTTGTCTTCATGTTAAAAGGGATATTAGCAGTTTGGATACAAAATTGGCTGAGTACCAGGAAACAGTAGCAGTGAATGGTTGTTTTTCGGACAGCCATTCGGAGGAAGGTGCATACCGTGTTCCCCAGGGGTCAGTGTTCGGACCCTTGCTCTTCCTGATGTATAATAATCATCTCGATTTGGGTGTACAATTTCAAAATTTGTGCATGACTCAAACTTGGAAGTATTGTGAACTGGGAGGAGGATAGTGATAGACTTCAAGAGGGCATTGACGGGCAGGTGGAATGGCTGGTCGCGTGGCAGGTGAAATGGGAAATAATTCAATTTGGTAGGAAGAGCAAGGAGAGACAATATAAAATAAGGGGTATAATTCTAAAGGGATGTGCAGGAGCTGAGGGATGGGGAATTTGTAAGTCATTGCAGGTGGCAGGGTGGGTTGAGAGAACTGTTAATAAAGCATTCAACATCCTAGGCTTTATTAGTAGGGGCTAAAGTTGGACTTGTGCCTTCAGACTGCAGGGTTTTTGCTTGCGTCCAATATCCAATGAGCTATATTGGGAAGTGCATGCATAGGAATTAAGAACAGAAGTTGGCAAATCCAGCCCTTCGAGCTTGCTCTGCCATTCAATTAGATCATGGCTGATCTCTCCCTGGTCTCAAATCCACCTCCCCACCTGTTCCCCATATCCCCTTATCCCTTTTTAAAAAATCAGAAATATATCTGTCTCCTTCTTGGACTCATTCAACGATTCCGACTCCACCGCGCTATGGGGCAGCGAGTTCCACAAATTCACCACTCTCTGCGAGAAGTAGTTTCTCCTCATCTCAGTTTTAAATCTACCGCCTCTCAACTTATACCTGTGACCTCTTGTTCTCGATTGCCCCACAAGAGGAAACATTTGGTCTACATTTACTTTATCAATCCCTTTTAAAATGTTACATACCTCGATCGGATCCTCTCTCATCCTTCTAAACTCCAGTGAGTACAAACCCAAACTGTTTAATCTCTCCTCATATATCAATCTGGTGAATCTCCTCTGAACTGCCTCCCAATGCCACCACATCCTTCCTCAAATAAGGAGACCAAAACTGGACACAATACTCCAGATGTGTGTTTGTGTCAGATGAATTGAGGATCCAGTTTAGCTGTAATGGCTCCAACACGTGACTGGCCTGTTAAAGTTTCATCTTTGGGCCTGAAAATGAAAATGCACACCTGGATGACTTATTGGAGGGTAGTAACACCTGGAACTGTACCTCTGTACGGTGGCCTACTTGAGGATAATAACACCTGGAACTGTACCTCTGTACAGTGGCCTATTGGAGGGTAGTAACACCTGGAACTGTACCTCTGTACGAGTCTGCAGTGTATCTGTTTGTCATTGGAGAGCATTTGTGAGTTCAAACGTTGACATCCAATTAGTTGAAAGAAGTCGTCACCTTGCTCTTCAGATAAGAGTATGTATACTTATAATCCTTGTCCAGTCACAGAATGTGCCCTGTACGATAGCCTTGCACTGCATAATTCCAGCAAAGCTGCTGATATTCATGAATCACAGCGGTTAACTTAACTCAGCAGAAGCCCCTCATTAGACCCAGGACAAGGCGCCGGTGTCTTCCAAAGCAGCCCATTGCCCATCTGCCGCCTGACAAAATGCTGCTCTGTGCCTTCGCTGTGAAGCATCTGGCCACAGGCAATCTGTCACCTTGGTTTTTTTTTGACACTGTCAGAAGTCAACCTGCACCGATAGAAAGATGGAACAAGGAGCTCCGGCATTGAAACCCAATCTAACAGACTATGTACGCAACTATTGTGCGCCGATACAACATGGGTCAGGAAATGACAGGTTCCAGGGATGTGCACAGCAATTTACATTCTGATAAAGATTTTGTTTTGCCTCCAGTTAGCCTTTGTTTTCTGTTAATACCTTTCCTTTTCACAAATCTTATGTTTTTCATGCGTGTTAGCTGACAATATAACCACAGGTGTATTCATACAGCAATGTGTTATCCAGTAAAGAGCTACACCGTATCACTTCTGGGCACCCCTAACTAGAATAATTCAATCGTCTCTAATGAATTCTTAATGTAATCTGAAATTAGGATAATTTAATCTAATGTTTCTTTATAAACTGTGTAATGTAAAGTGACAGGCTCTTTCTTTAACACCTATCCTTATTAACCTCTTCCACTTGTACAGCCTGTTCAGTATCATGAGGCAAATGAGAATGATTTGGTGGGGGAATAACTTCTACAAATGGCTCCACAAGCTCTTTCCTGATAGGCATTGCACAGGGGACGTCGCACAGCTTTGGAAGCATATCTCCCCTTCTCTGTGCCTTTTGCAGAACGGGAGTCTGGGACCCTGGGTCCCTAACAGCGCTGTGGGTGTTCCTACAACACGAGGACTGCAATAGTTTAAGGATGTAGTTCACCACCAGTTTCTTTGATTTGATTTATTATTATCACATGTATTAGTATTCATTGAAAAGCATTGTTTCTTGCGCGCTATACGGACAAAGCATACCATTCATAGAGAAGGAAAGGAGAGTGTGCAGAATGTAGTGTTACAGCTGTAGCTCGGGTGCAGAGAAAGACCAACTTAAGATAAAGTAGGTCCATTCAAAAGTCTGAGAGCAGCAGGGAACAAGCTGTTCTTGAATTGGTTGGTACGCGTCCTCAGACTTATTATTCCCGATGGAAGAAGGTGGAAGAGAGAATGTCCGGGGTGCAAGGGGTCCTTGATTATGCTGGCTGCTTTTCCGAGGCAGCGGGAAGTGAAGACGGAGGGCAAATTAGGAAAGGGGCGATAAATTCCGCTGTATCCAGTGATGCCCATGTCCCATGAATGAATATTTTTTTAAACTGCAGACAGCCCAGGTACCTAACCTCCAGTTACCAGTTGGAATTGGATTGCAGGAACTTTCTCTCTTCCCTTCATGCGTGCTTGGCACTTTGGCTGACTGCTGGACAAAATGCAAACCTACCACATGTTGGGATTCTTACCCTGCTGCTTCCTGATCCACCAATCAGCTGCACCTATTCCATTGTACTGGCTAATTTCACTTGGTTTTTAAGGGTTTTTTTCCCCATTGAATTAACTAGCTTTTCTGTGAAGTCAAATTTTCCAGATTTATGCAGCTACAAAATAAAAGCAAATGACTGCGGATGCTGGAATCTGAAACCAGAAGAGAAAATGCTGGAAAATCTCAGCAGGTCTGGCAGCATCTGTAAGGAGAGAAAAGAGCTGAAGTTTCGAGTCCAGATGACCCTTTGTCAAAACTTTGATAAAGACTCCTCCAGACTCGAAACGTCAGCTCTTTTCTCTCCTTACAGGTGCTGCCAGACCTGCTGAGATTTTCCAGCATTTTCTCTTTTGGTTTCATGCAGCCACAATCTGGGGTATAACGTGTGGGTCGGTGCAGTTTGAATGTTCTAGTTGTTATTAAGCTTTACACACACTGACCAGTAAGCTTCAGGTTTGATTATTGATCCAGGTGGCATATATTTGATTTGATTTATTATTGTCACCTCTGGGATGCAGTGAAAAGTATTGTTTCTTGCGCCCTGTACAGGCAAAACATACCGCTCATAAAGTACAGAGGGGAGAAGGAAAGGAGAGGGTGTAGAATATAGTGTTACAGTCACAGGTAGGGTGAAGAGAAAGATCAGCTTAATATATAGGTATAGAGTATAAAAGCTGGAGTCTGATGATGCAGCTGTATAGAACGCTGGTTAGGCCACATTTGGAGTACTGCGTCCAGTTCTGGTCGCCGCACTACCAGAAGGACATGGAGGCATTAGAGAAGGTTTACCAGGATGTTGCCTGGTATGGAGGGTCTTAGCTATGAGGAGAGATTGGGTAGACTGGGGTTGTTCTCCTTGGAAAGACGGAGAATGAGGGGAGATCTAATAGAGGTGTACAAGATTATGAAGGGTATAGATAGGGTGAACAGTGGGAAGCTTTTTCCCAGGTCGGAGGTGACGATCACGAGGGGTCACGGGCTCAAGCTGAGAGGGGCGAAGTATAACTCAGATATCAGAGGGACGTTTTTTACACAGGGTGGTGGGGGCCTGGAATGCGCTGCCAAGTAGGGTGGTGGAGGCAGGCACGCTGACATCGTTTAAGACTTACCTGGATAGTCACATGAGCAGCCTGGGAATGGAGGGATACAAACGATTGGTCTAGTTGGACCAAGGAGCGGCACAGGCTTGGAGGGCCGAAGGGCCTGTTTCCTGTGCTGTACTGTTCTTTGTCATATGGTAGGTCCATTCAAAAGTCTGATGGCAACAGGGAAGAAGCTGTTCTCACCTCCATGTGAAGGTGAGAGAAGCAACCAGCCAAAGTTTCCACTCTTCATCACTGAGGGAACTCCTAGTAGCAAGGACTTGAGTGTAATCTTCGGATAAGGACTGAATAGAATTTTGATCTTCGCTCTGGTTAAATAGCCCCCCAACACTCTGTATTTAGGATTAAGTATGAAAATGCTCGCTAGGTGAAGTGCTGGCTCGGACACATTATGGACAATATATAATTTTTAAGTTGAATGAGTGTTAAAAATGGTTTCCGTTTCATTTGGATTTTGTTCGTGAACCTTGGTGCCTGGGTGTATGGATAAACTTGTCCCGAAAAGGTTTCCAGTCTTTTGGGCTTTTTTGTCACCATACATTTTTAATGAGGTCTTACGACCTCTGAAGTTACAGAGATGGGTTCAAAGGAGTTCAGTGATTCTAAAAACAAACCGCAAAGTAGAAAAGCTTTACCATTGCCTAGCTACGGTGATCCAGTCGGACTGACGCAGAAAAGACAGGAGCTGAAAGGGTGTTCGGAGTGTGTGTCGGAAAGAGAAAACAGGAACTTTAAGCTCTCTGAGAAAAAAAATGGCAAGGCTTGTGGGACAGTTGTTAACTAAATAATCAGTTATAGGACACAGTAAAAGTGGTCAGCTTAGCACAGGTTCTACTGGAAGACTGGATTTAGGGAACTCATTGCAGGAATGATGAAATAGTGAGTTTAGTGTACAGTTTTTGGGTGTCTCCGAGAGAGATACGAGAGGTGTGAAAAGCATCAAGCGAATACTCAAGAACTCACCGGAAGAAAATCATTTGCAATGTGCCAATCCCAAGCAAGGAGCCTTTAATTCAAGCTAGTGGTAACTCTTCACTGGTTTGTGTGTTTGTAAAGATATTGCTACGGTAAAGAAATACTGAGAATTTCAACCGTCTTCTCGTGTTTGTCGAGATCTTTCCAACCTTTTGCTTGGCATTGTATAATTCATTGTTCTTGTCTTAATATTTTATTCTGTGTTAAGAGTTGATCAGCAGACTCCTGTGAATTTGTTCAGTAACTTCCCTCCATGGTTAGGATCTATCAAACCAGGTTTCACTCTGGGGTCTAAGTTGTCCAGTATTAACAGCATCTGGGATCAAAACAAAATAGACAGCTGTGAGGAAGAGTTAGGAGAGGTAGCCAAAGTCATTGTCGAGTAGTAGGTTCTGTGGAGGCAATTTGTGGAGCGGGAGCATGGGGAAGAATTGCAGAGAACAGGACTGTGATAGAGTCGCAGGAGAGATGGAGAGTCCTTGAGACGCACTCTGGATCTCCCAAATGGCTGGGGTGCTAGCTGTCTATTTCCCCAAGCTCTTCACGGGGATGGTGCCAGAGGACTGGAGAGTGGCAAATGTTGTTCCTCTGTTTAAGAAAGGGAATAGAAATTACCCTGGTAATTATAGACCGGTTAGTCTGACTTCGGTGGTTGGTAAATTGATGGAAAAGGTCCTTAGGGATGGGATTTACGACCATTTAGAAAGATGCGGATTAATCCGGGATAGTCAGCACGGATTTGTGAAGGGCAAATCGTGCCTCACAAATTTGATAGAATTTTTTGAGGAGGTAACTAGGTGTGTTGATGAAGGTAGGGCGGTTGATGTCATATACATGGATTTTAGTAAGGCGTTTGATAAGGTCCCCCATGGTCGGCTTATGATGAAAGTGAGGAGGTGTGGGATAGAGGGAAAGTTGGCCGATTGGATAGGTAACTGGCTGTCTGATCGAAGATAGAGGGTGGTGGTGGATGGAAAATTTTCGGATTGGAGGCAGGTTGCTAGCGGAGTGCCGCAGGGATCGGTGCTTGGTCCTCTGCTCTTTGTGATTTTTATTAATGACTTAGAGGAGGGGGCTGAAGGGTGGATCAGTAAATTTGCTGATGACACCAAGATTGGTGGAGTAGTGGATGAGGTGGAGGGGTGTTGTAGGCTGCAAAGAGACATAGATAGGATGCAAAGCTGGGCTGAAAAATGGCAAATGGAGTTTAACCCTGATAAATGTGAGGTGATTCATTTTGGTAGGACAAATTTAAATGTGGATTACAGGGTCAAAGGTAGGGTTCTGAAGACTGTGGAGGAACAGAGAGATCTTGGGGTCCATATCCACAGATCTCTAAAGGTTGCCACTCAAGTGGATAGAGCTGTGAAGAAGGCATATAGTGTGTTAGCTTTTATTAACAGGGGGTTGGAGTTTAAGAGCCGTGGGGTTATGCTGCAACTGTACAGGACCTTGGTGAGACCGCATTTGGAATATTGCGTGCAGTTCTGGTCACCTCACTATAAGAAGGATGTGGAAGCGCTGGAGAGAGTGCAGAGGAGATTTACCAGGATGCTGCCTGGTTTGGAGTGTCGGTCTTATGAGGAAAGGTTGAGGGAGCTGGGGCTGTTCTCTCTGGAGCGGAGGAGATTGAGGGGAGACTTAATAGAGGTTTATAAAATGATGAAGGGGATAGATCGAGTGAACGTTCAAAGACTATTTCCTCGGGTGGATGGAGCTATTACAAGGGGGCATAACTATAGGGTTCATGGTGGGAGATATAGGAAGGATATCAGAGGTAGGTTCTTCACGCAGAGAGTGGTTGGGGTGTGGAATGGACTGCCTGCAGTGATAGTGGAGTCAGACACTTTAGGAACATTTAAGCGGTTATTGGATAGGCACATGGAGCACACCAGGATGGTAGGGAGTGGGATAGAACATAGAACATAGAACATTACAGCGCAGAACAGGCCCTTCGGCCCACGATGTTGCACCGACCAGTTAAAAAAAAAACTGTGACCCTCCAACCTAAACCAATTTCTTTTCGTCCATGAACCTATCTACGGATCTCTTAAACGCCCCCAAACTAGGCGCATTTACAACTGATGCTGGCAGGGCATTCCAATCCCTCACCACCCTCTGGGTAAAGAACCTACCCCTGACATCGGTTCTATAACTACCCCCCCTCAATTTAAAGCCATGCCCCCTCGTGCTGGATTTCTCCATCAGAGGAAAAAGGCTATCACTATCCACCCTATCTAAACCTCTAATCATCTTATATGTTTCAATAAGATCCCCTCTTAGCCGCCGCCTTTCCAGCGAAAACAATCCCAAATCCCTCAGCCTCTCCTCATAGGATCTCCCCTCCATACCAGGCAACATCCTGGTAAACCTCCTCTGCACCCTCTCCAAAGCCTCCACATCCTTCCTGTAATGTGGGGACCAGAACTGCACACAGTACTCCAAGTGCGGCCGCACCAGAGTTGTGTACAGTTGCAACATAACGCTATGACTCCTAAATTCAATCCCCCTACCAATAAACGCCAAGACACCATATGCCTTCTTAACAACCTTATCTACTTGATTCCCAACTTTCAGGGATCTATGCACACATACACCTAGATCCCTCTGCTCCTCCACACTATTCAAAGTCCTCCCGTTAGCCCTATACTCAACACATCTGTTATTCCTACCAAAGTGAATTACCTCACACTTCTCCGCATTAAACTCCATCCGCCACCTCTCGGCCCAACTTTGCAACCTGTCTAAGTCTTCCTGCAAACTACGACACCCTTCCTCACTGTCTACCACACCACCGACTTTGGTGTCATCAGCAAATTTGCTAATCCACCCAACTATACCCTCATCCAGATCATTAATAAATATTACAAACAGCAGTGGCCCCAAAACAGATCCCTGAGGTACACCACTTGTAACCGCACTCCATGATGAATATTTACTATCAACCACCACCCTCTGTTTCCTATCCGCTAGCCAATTCCTGATCCAATTTCCTAGATCACCCCCAATCCCATACATCTGCATTTTCTGCAGAAGCCTACCATGGTGAACCTTATCAAACGCCTTACTAAAATCCATATATACCACGTCCACTGCCTTGCCCCCATCCACCTCCTTGGTCACTTTCTCAAAAAACTCAATAAGGTTAGTAAGGCACGACCTACCTGCCACAAAACCATGCTGACTATCACCTATCAATTCATTACTCTCCAAATAACTATAAATCCTATCCCTTATAATTTTTTCCAACATCTTGCCGACAACAGAAGTGAGACTCACCGGTCTATAATTCCCGGGGAAGTCTCTGTTCCCCTTCTTAAACAATGGGACAACATTCGCTAACCTCCAATCTTCTGGTACTATACCAGAGGCCAACGACGACCTGAAGATCAGAGCCAGAGGCTCTGCAATCACTTCTCTTGCCTCCCAGAGAATCCTTGGATAAATCCCATCCGGACCAGGGGATTTATCTATTTTCAGACCCTCCAGAATATCCTGCACATCCTCCTTATCAACTGTAATACTGTCTATTCTACTCCCCTGCAACCCAGTGTCCTCCTCAGCTATATTCATGTCCCCTTGCGTGAACACCGAAGAGAAATATTGGTTCAATGCTTCACCAATCTCCTCCGGTTCCACACATAACTTCCCTCTGCCATCTATAACTGGCCCTAAACTTGCCCTAACCAACCTTCTGTTCTTGACATACCTATAGAACGCCTTAGGATTCTCTTTAACCCTATCCGCCAAAGTCTTCTCATGTCCCCTTTTAGCCCTTCTAAGCTCGCTCTTCAACTCCCTCTTAGCCAATCTAAAGCTTTCTAGTGCACTACCCGAGTGCTCACGTCTCATCCGAACATAAGCCTCCTTTTTCTTTTTAACCAACAAAGAAACTTTTTTGGTGCACCACGGTTCCCTAGCCCTACCAATTCCTCCTTGCCTGACAGGGACATACCTATCACAGACTCGCAGTAGCTGCTCCTTGAAAAAACTCCACATGTCGGACGTTCCCAGTCCCTGTAATCTCCTAGTCCAACCTATGTTTCCTAATTCTCTCCTAATAGCCTCATAATTACCCTTCCCCCAGCTAAAACCACTGGCCCGAGGTTCATGCCTATCCCTTTCCATCACTAAGGTGAACGTAACCGAATTGTGGTCACTATCACCAAAATGCACACCAACTTCCAAGTCTAGCACCTGGTCTGGCTCATTTCCCAGCACCAGATCCAATATATAGAACATAGAACATAGAAAGCCACAGCACAAACAGGCCCTTCGGCCCACAAGTTGCGCCGATCACATCCCCACCTCTAGGCCTATCTATAGCCCTCAATCCCATTAAATCCCATGTACTCATCCAGAAGTCTCTTAAAAGACCCCAACGAGTTTGCCTCCACCACCACCGACGTCAGCCGATTCCACTCACCCACCACCCTCTGAGTGAAAAACTTACCCCTGACATCCCCCCTCACCTCTAGTTGGCCTGTCTACATACTGAGTCAAAAAACCTTCCTGCACGCTTTGAACAAAAACTGACCCCTCTAACGAGCTAGAGCTATAACAATTCCAGTCAATATTAGTCAAGTTAAAATCCCCCATAACAATTGCCCTATTACTTTCACTCCTAAGCAGGATTGACTCCGCAATCCTTTCCTCAACCTCTTTAGAACTTTTAGGAGGTCTATAAAAGACTCCCAACAGGGTGACCTCTCCTCTCCTATTTCTAATCTCCGCCCATACTACCTCAACAGATAAGTCCTCATCAAACCTCCTCTCTGACACTGTGATACAATCTCTGACCAATAATGCTACCCCTCCCCCTCTTCTACCTCCTTCCCTACTTCGACTAAAACATTTGAACCCCGGGACCTGCAGCATCCATTCCTGCCCCTGCTCTATCCATGTCTCTGAAATAGCCACAACATCGAAGTCCCAGGTACTGATCCACGCTGCAAGTTCACCCACTTTATTGCGAATACTCCTGGCATTGAAGTATACACATTTCAAACCCTGCTCCACCCCACCTCTGCAATGCCGTGCATTGCAGTCCCCATCCATGCATCCCTCACTTTCAGCCCCACTACTCAGGATCCCTCCCCCCCCCCCGAATCAGTTTAAACCTCCCTGCATGGCCTTAGCAAATTTACCCCCCAGGATGTTGGTCCCCTTCTGATTAAGGTGTAGACCATCCTTCTCATAGAGGTCACACCTTCCCCAGTACGAGCCCCAATTGCTTAAGTACCTGAACCCCTCCCTCCTGCACCATCCCCTCAGCCATGAATTCAAACCTTCCCTCTCCCTATTCCTCTCTAAACTATCCCGTGGTACAGGCAAGAGTCCAGAGATAACCACTCTGTCAGTCTTGGCCTTTAGTTTCCACCCCAACTCCATAAATCCCTGCCTAATATCCCCTTCCCCTATCCTCCCTATGTCGTGTGTCCCCACATGTACAATAACTTGTGGTTTATCTCCCTCCCCCCTAAGAGTCCTGAATACCCTGTCAGACACATCCCGGACCCCAGCCCCTGGTAGGCAACACACCAACCCTGAGTCCCTACCTTTAGTTCCGACCCTCCTATCTGTCCCCTTAATTGTGGAGTCCCCAATCACAAGGCCCAGGATAGCTTGATCTTGGTTTCAGATGAAGGTCGGCACAACATCATGGGCCGAAGGGCCTGTTCTGTGCTGTACTGTTCTATGTTCTATGTTCAGCAGTGTAGCCAAGGGGGTGATGTATTGTGAAAGTTGTTGCAGCACACGCAGTTCTTTTCTATACTGTGTTCTGAATTAGTTAGGGTTGCCAGAGCTCCACTATAGGCCAGGAATTGGAGATCAATCTCCAAGACACTGCAACGCAGGAGAAAAATCATTAGGGCATTGAGAAACGTTATTTTGCCTTCATTTTCTTTGAGCATTTCTCTTTTACCAGATGTGGAAATATTGAAAATGAGGGGCAACGGTCTGTTTGGCTGCCAGCCAAGATCATCCACTTGGATAATGAGTCTTTTTGCATTCCAATTGGCATAGGCAGTCATTATGCCACAAGGATAAATGTGGTCAATGTGACTGGAGCATGGGGGCAAGTCATGTGATGAAACCTCCATTTATACAGCACAGGAACAGGCCCTTCGGCCCTCCACTCACTCTAAGGGCAGCAACCCATCCCTCAACATAACAGAAGTCCCTTATCGCCGATGAATCGTGTCTGCACCCCTCTTAAGGCCTTGATGCATTTGTTCCCAATTACTCAGTGGCATGTTGCTTGACAGTGGCTATAAGCAGATTGGATATGGTCAAAGCCAAAATGAGGATGATTCACTTTATGGGCAAGCGCAGTTAGGATTGAATTTTCAATCCTCAGCATCAGACAATGAACAGAGTGGATGAAGATAAGGAAGCCAATTCTCCATAACACCAATAGACATCAACGGTTGTGTTAGACAGTATTTCAGATTCCTTTTAGCAGTTGTGACTCAGAGTCCAAGACCATATATGGTTGCTCCTGGATAATTTCTTCTTGAGGCACGAAGAATCAGAGGAGGGCTAAGGGCAGAATCTTGGGGCAGACTGGAGGTGGCCATGTTAGGCATGGTTGAGATGTTAGCAGGAAATGTGCTCAGTATTTGGGGAGAGCGAGCAATGGTACCATGAGAGAACAATGCCACTTTGGTGAACCATGCAGAAGACATGGAATAGTTGTTGCATAAAGCAAAGGCTCGTGGGGTTGGGGATGTGGGATATGCGAGCATGGCTAGAGGATTGTTTGAAGGACAGAAAACCGAATAGAAGTAAATGGGTCATTTTCATTTTGGCAGGTCATGATGCTGCAAGGATGTGTTATTTGCAATCAATATAAGTGACTTTGGTGAAGTGACTAAGTGAAATTTACCCAGGTTTGGCGACAACACAAAGCCAGATAGAAAAGCAAGCTGTGAGATAAATACAGAAGGGTCTGCAAGGGATATAGACAGAGCAAAGTGAGTGGGCAGTAAGGTGGTGGGTGAAGCATAACAGAGAAACGGGAGGTTATTCGCCCTGAGAATAGAAAATCAAAATGAGGAACAATTAAATGTTGTTATTCTGAAGGACTTGGGTATCCGTGTACAACATGCAGGTGCAGCAAGAAATTTGGAAGGCAAATATCGCGTTGAACTTTAGGAAGTCTTCCTGCAATTATTACAGTGCTCTGGTGAGAATGCACCTGGAGTACTGTACAGTTTTGGTCTCCTTCTGTAAAGTAGGTTATACATGCATGCACACATATACGCACACACACTCACAAGAGAGGGTGTGACAAAAGATGACTGGGTTGATTTTGCGGTAAGGTGATTGTCCTAGCAGAAGGAATTGAGTAGAATGGGCCCATACACTCTGGAGTTTAAAAGAATGAGTGGTGACCTCATTGAAAGACGTCCCATTCTGAGCTGGTTTGACAGGGTAGATGCTGAGGCTGTCTTCCCTGGTTAAAGAATAGGAAACTAGGAGACATCGTCTCAGGAAGAGTTGGCCATTTAGGACTGAAATCAGAAATGTCTCCACTCAGAGGGTTAGGCTTCTTTGGAACTCTCTTCACCCCATGGTGAAAGCTGAGAACAATGGACTCTGAGGGATTTGCCAGGAAAGTGAAGTTGAGGTTGAAGAGTAGACAAGAGTTTATTACATGTTGGAGGATCAAGGAGCGATTTGGCCTGCTCCTTATGTTCTTAAAGAGCCACAAAGAGGTTAAGAAAGATGATGAGAAATGGTGGAGTTGCAGGCAGAGTATCATTAGTAGTCTGGACCAGGGCAGGCTCTGCTGTGGGTGAGACAGAAACCGGTTGGAGGGATTGAGAGAGAGTGAGTCGAGTGTGCGGTTGGGGTGCAATGATGCATTCAGCCCCTGGCTTAGATTAGCTTACTTAGCATTGACCTGGGATCAAATCTTCATGCTATATAAAGCTCAGATGTACACACTTCTTATTTTCAAGATTATATATCAACAGGTAACCTGGAGAGCTTTTAATATATTCACAAAATGACAGCAGCTGTAAGCCTGTTTGTTGTTTCTTATAGCCATTGAAATGCTACTATAGAAATCTGGCATTATTTTCACACCCTTTGAAGTTTCGCCTTTATTCAACTTGGTAATGTTCTGGTTTGATATCAGATGTCTGCAGAGTGGAAACATGCTAACCTTTGACAGGTTTCTCTGCAAAATGCCAAACGGCTCCGTTAATAAACTACACGTTTATATGGAGTGACTGTCGATTTAATTGTAATTAATTAGGAGGTTCCACCTATGAAGGGATGACATGTAACAGCTTTATTAGTATTTGTTTCTGGTCAAACAATGACTGATGTGCTTTGTGTGAGACCAGATGGGTTTGCGATAATTAGATTAAAGAATCTAGCAACTCTATATCTGCAGATGGCAACAGCAGTCTATTTAATATTAATGTTTTTTTATTAATATGATATTCACACAGACTATGTTTTAGGTTTTCTTTTCAAATCTTACCAACTTTCACCTGTCTCTCATTACTACTTTCTCTCATCATCTATCCCCTCTTTTCCTGATTCTGTTTCAGGTTTTGGATGCACATGGCACCCACCCGCGCATGGCACCCCCCCCTACCCCGCGCACATGGCACCCCCCCCCCCGTGCATGGCACCCCCCCGCGTGCATGGCACCCCCCCGCGTGCATGGCACCCCCCCCGTGCATGGCACCCCCCGTGCATGGCACCCCCCCTCGCGCATGGCACCCCCACCTCGCGCATGGCACCCCCCCTTGTGCATGGCACCCCCCCTTGCGCATGGCACCCCCCCTTGCGCATGGCACCCCCCTTGCGCATGGCACCCCCCCTTGCGCATGGCACCCCCCCTTGCGCATGGCACCCCCCCTTGCGCATGGCACCCCCCCTTGCGCATGGCACCCCCCCTTGCGCATGGCACCCCCCTTGCGCATGGCACCCCCCCTTGCGCATGGCACCCCCCCTTGCGCATGGCACCCCCCCTTGCGCATGGCACCCCCCCTTGCGCATGGCACCCCCCCTTGCGCATGGCACCCCCCTTGCGCATGGCACCCCCCCTTGCGCATGGCACCCCCCCTTGCGCATGGCACCCCCCCTTGCGCATGGCACCCCCCCTTGCGCATGGCACCCCCCCTTGCGCATGGCACCCACCCTTGCGCATGGCACCCCCCCTTGCGCATGGCACCCCCCCTTGCCCATGGCACCCCCCCTTGCGCATGGCACCCCCCCTTGCGCATGGCACCCCCCTTGCGCATGGCACCCCCCTTGCGCATGGCACCCCCCCTTGCGCATGGCACCCCCCCTTGCGCATGGCACCCCCCCTTGCGCATGGCACCCCCCCTTGCGCATGGCACCCCCCCTTGCGCATGGCACCCCCCCTTGCGCATGGCACCCCCCCTTGCGCATGGCACCCCCCCTTGCGCATGGCACCCCCCCTTGCGCATGGCACCCCCCCTTGCGCATGGCACCCCCCCTTGCGCATGGCACCCCCCCTTGCGCATGGCACCCCCCCTTGCGCATGGCACCCCCCCTTGCGCATGGCACCCCCCCTTGCGCATGGCACCCCCCCTTGCGCATGGCACCCCCCCTTGCGCATGGCACCCCCCCTTGCGCATGGCACCCCCCCTTGCGCATGGCACCCCCCCTTGCGCATGGCACCCCCCCTCGCGCATGGCACCCCCCCTCGCGCATGGCACCCCCCCTCGCGCATGGCACCCCCCCTCGCGCATGGCACCCCCCCGCGCGCATGGCACCCCCCCGCGCGCATGGCACCCCCCCGCGCGCATGGCACCCCCCCGCGCGCATGGCACCCCCCCGCGCGCATGGCACCCCCCCGCGCGCATGGCACCCCCCCGCGCGCATGGCACCCCCCCGCGCGCATGGCACCCCCCGCGCGCATGGCACCCCCCCGCGCGCATGGCACCCCCCCCCTCGCGCATGGCACCCCCCCTCGCGCATGGCACCCCCCCTCGCGCATGGCACCCCCCCTCGCGCATGGCACCCCCCCTCGCGCATGGCACCCCCCCCTCGCGCATGGCACCCCCCCCTCGCGCATGGCACCCCCCCTCGCGCATGGCACCCCCCCTCGCGCATGGCACCCCCCCTCGCGCATGGCACCCCCCCTCGCGCATGGCACCCCCCCCGCGCGCATGGCACCCCCCCTCGCGCATGGCACCCCCCCTCGCGCATGGCACCCCCCCTCGCGCATGGCACCCCCCCTCGCGCATGGCACCCCCCCGCGCGCATGGCACCCCCCCCCGCGCGCATGGCACCCCCCCCGCGCGCATGGCACCCCCCCCGCGCGCATGGCACCCCCCCTCGCGCATGGCACCCCCCCTCGCGCATGGCACCCCCCCTCGCGCATGGCACCCCCCCTCGCGCATGGCACCCCCCCCGCGCATGGCACCCCCCCCCGCGCATGGCACCCCCCCTCGCGCATGGCACCCCCCCTCGCGCATGGCACCCCCCAGTCGCATGGCACCTCCCCTCCTCGCGCATGGCACCCCCCCTCGCGCATGGCACCCCCCCTCGCTCATGGCACCCCCCCTCACGCATGGCACCCCCCCCCCCCCTCCCCCCCTCCCCCCCGTGCATGGCAAATTATTTACAACCAAGTCCAATTTATGTTAAGAGGAATCTCTGGGGAGCAGTGAGGAGCCCTAACACGGGCTAATTTTTCTTCTCCTCTTCCCTACCCAGGAATTGAGAAAGGGACGGCGGGGTTATACCTCACAGTGTACTGGTGCTCAACTGCTGAGATCAATTAACTCAGCAAAGGAATTGTCCCAAATTCTCTTCCTGAAGAGGTTGACTTATTCCACAGTACTTTTCCACAGTTACTAATCGTATTCCTCCCCCAATACATTCCCCCCCCCCCCCCCCAATTAGTAGAACATGCCCCCCCCCCCCCCCCCCCCCCCCCCGCCGCCAAATCAGTGGAACATGGCGGCCGAGTCTGACCTCGTCCTCACGTCTACATTCGCATTGTCTGAAAGCTTGGACTGAGAGTCAAATGTGGGCTTTCCTTGCCTGGTGTGGCCACTGTCTTAGCTGAACCACCAAGGGGGGCCACTTGAATACAAATTGTGTTGAATTCTCATTGAAACTTACAGAACACTGAAAGGCCCGAATAGAGTGGACGTGGGGACGATGTTTCCATTAGTGGGAGAGACTAGGATCGGAGGGCAGAGTAAAGGAATGACCCTTTAGAACCGAGATGAGGAGGAATTTCTTCAGCCAGAGAGTGGTGAATCTGTGGAACTCTTTGCCACCGAAGGCTGTGGAGGCCAGGGGTCATTGAGTATCTTTAAAGACAGAGATAGATAGGTTCTTGATTGGTATGGGGATCAAAGGTTACGGGCAAAGGGCTGGCGAATGGGGTTGCGATATCAGCCATGATTGAATGGTGGTGCAGACTGTCTAATTCTGCTCCTGTACCTTCTGGTTTTATTTTCCTAACTTCTTTCTTTCTGCACTTGTAGGATGTGTCGTGTCTGAACAGGGATCCTTCCAAAGTTATCATCGTGGACTGTAAAAAGGAAGCTTTCAGCCTCCAGCCCTTCAATGGTATTGCACTAAAGAAATGGGATGGAAATTCTGATGACCGAACCCTGTATGAACTTGCGGCATTCCTGAAAAGTAAGTTCCCGTTTGCCAGCTGGTAGGTAGGCGGGCAATGTGTTTTGTTCCACAGATTCTCACCAGCGAGCTTCCCTCGAAGGTTGCTGGGGCACTCGGTCACGTTGGCTGGATGGGGTTGGGTCATTTTCTCATTTTGGAGCCTGAACTTAAACCGCGCGCTCCATCTCCCCTTCCTTTCACCCTCCCCCTCCCAAATTTCTCTAGTTGAATAAACACAACCTCTTCAAGTTTGCATAACAAATACTGCAACTGGTACCTTAACAGTTAATCATCGGAAAGCTGCAAGGAGGCATATGTGCCCAGGACCTTTGGGTCAATTATGACAATCTGGTTCTTTGGCCTTTGTGTTATATTAATGTATTTTTTTCCTCCCCTTTTCACTATTGATGTAGATTAACTCATTCACCTCGCACTGCCATTGTAATGCCACTCACTATAGATCATGTCTCTGCAGGCAGCTGCAGTGGTGCCATCTGGCATCTCTCTTGGACCAGGGTCCACAGTGGGAACAATGCCAAATGGCTCCTTTAGTGATGAACGAGTTAAATATTTGTTGTTCCTTTGAATGGGCCAGAGTAAGAAGGTCACGGAGGCTAAAGAGAAGCTGTGACACTGAAGGTTTGAAGAGGATCCGGTGTGTGTTTAAGTTTGCATTGTGCTGGGCTAAATTATGTGGGTCTGTATTCGCATTAAATTTAACATCAGGGAGCCAGAGCGAGAGACCCGTGTGCCTCTCCCTATCAAAATATCGCCTTCGGTGGGAAGAGGACCATCGGAGAAACAACCCCATAATGCGAATTAGCCGGTGGTCTTTGTGTGTGGAAAAACCCAGCACAAGCAGCCTTTCAGAAGGTGCTTCTCACTGGAAGGGTCAGAACCAAATAGGCACTAGTGCTTCTCTGCTGTGCAGACCTATGGGGCGGCTGGAGGATGCCTGTGGGCAGACGAACCTCTCCGATGAGTGATTTGGGCCGCAGTGTGCTTTCCCAGTCATTGAAATATTTGACATCAGCAGGCCCCCAGCCTGACGGGTAAAGCACATCATTGCTTTGAGATTGTGCTCACCATGTGTGTGCAATGCCCCTTTCCCTCTTGTTGCTGAGTCTGCTTTGTGATGGGGAGAGGGCCTGATTGCTACAATGTGAATGAGACGTTCTGTCTAGGGGAAAAGTTAATGGGACAGGAGAGGCTGTGGAGGCGAAGCCATGTACTGTCTTCAGCAGTGACAAGATGAGTTTGCGCGTACAAGGGCTGGCTTGAAAATGTAGTGCCTTTATTTGGATTGAGAAACTGAGTAGAAACCAAAATTAATCACTTTCTGACGGGGAGATCGATGGATTTACAGAATGCAAAACCCACATCACTTAATGAGGCTCCCAGCAACTAAGCAGATACGCTCAGTCTCACGTGTTAGTAAATTGGAAGAGATCTGATTCTTGCTTCATTAACTTAGAGCACTTGCGCTCGCGCTCACAGGCTCACGGGCACAGGCACGCCCTCACAGGCTCGCCCTCACAGGTTCGCCCTCACAGGCCCGCGGGCACAGGCTCACGCACACAGGCTCGCCCTCACAGGCTCGCCCTCACAGGCTCGCCCTCACAGGCTCGCCCTCACAGGCTCGCCCTCACAGGCTCGCCCTCACAGGCTCGCCCTCACAGGCTCGCCCTCACAGGCTCGCCCTCACAGGCTCGCCCTCACAGGCTCGCCCTCACAGGCTCGCCCTCACAGGCTCGCCCTCACAGGCTCGCCCTCACAGGCTCGCCCTCACAGGCTCGCCCTCACAGGCCTGCGGGCACAGGCTCGCCCTCACAGGCCCGCGGGCACAGGCCCGCCCTCACAGGCTCGCCCTCACGGGCTCGCGCCCGCGGGCACAGGCTCGCGCTCACGGGCACAGGCTCGCGCTCACAGGCTCGCCCTCACAGGCTCGCGGGCACAGGCCTGCCCTCACAGGCCCGCGCTCACAGGCTTGCGCTCACAGGCTCGCCCTCACAGGCTCGCCCTCACAGGCTCGCGCTCACAGGCCCGCGGGCACAGGCTCGCGCTCACAGGCTCACGGGCACAGGCTCGCCCTCACAGGGTCGCCCTCACAGGCTCGCCCTCACAGGCCCGCGGTCACAGGCCCGCGCTCACAGGCCCGCGCTCACAGGCTCGCGCTCACAGGCCCGCGCTCACAGGCTCGCGCTCACAGGCTCGCGCTCACAGGCTCGCGCTCACAGGCTCGCCCTCACAGGCTCGCCCTCACAGGCTCGCCCTCACAGGCTCGCCCTCACAGGCTCGCCCTCACAGGCTCGCCCTCACAGGCCCGCCCTCACAGGCTCGCCCTCACAGGCTCGCCCTCACAGGCCCGCCCTCACAGGCTCGCAGGCACAGGCTCGCCCTCACAGGCTCGCCCTCTCAGGCTCGCCCTCTCAGGCTCGCCCTCACAGGCTCGCCCTCACAGGCTCGCACACAGAGGCTCGCCCTCACAGGCCCGCCCTCACAGGCCCGCCCTCACAGGCCCGCCCTCACAGGCTCGCCCTCACAGGCTCGCCCTCACAGGCCCGCGGGCACAGGCTCGCCCTCACAGGCCCGCGGGCACAAGCTCGCCCTCGCGGGCACAGGCTCGCCCTCACAGGCTCGCCCTCACAGGCTCGCGGGCACAGGCTCAGGCACGAACATGCCTTCTCTCCCACACAGACGCTCGCTGTCTTGCGCGATCTGACACTCGCTGTCTCGCGCGCGCACGCTCGCTCTCCCGTGCGCGCCATCCACGCGCGCCGCTCGCTCGCTCTCTTGCGTGCACGCACGCACTCTCGCGCGCACGCACGCACTCTCGCGCGCACGCACGCGTTCGCTCTCTCCCTCTCTCACGCACACACTCTTGCACCCACGCTGTTGCACACACAAACACTCACCACCCCCACCCTGAGTAGCTTCATTACTGATCGTGCCTGTGTTCAGGTAAAATTTGAAAAGAATGTGGCAGCAAGGATGGAAATGAATTGCAGTTACATAAGAACATAAGAAATAGGAGCAGGAGTAGGCCATCTAGCCCCTCGAGCCTGCCCCGCCATTCAATAAGATCATGGCTGATCTGATAGTGGTTTAGTTCCACTTACCCGCCCGCTCCCCATAACCCTTAATTCCCTTATCGATCAGAAATCTATCTACCTGTGACTTAAACATATTTAACGAGGTAGCCTCCACTGCTTCAATGGGCAGAGAATTCCAGAGATTCACTACCCTTTGAGAGAAGAAGTTCCTCCTCAACTCTGTCCTAAACTGACTCCCCCTTATTTTGAGGCTGTGTCCTCTCGTTCTTGTTTCCTTTCTAAGTGGAAAGAATCTCTCTGCCTCTACCCTGTCTAGCCCCTTCATTATCTTATATGTCTCTATAAGATCTCCCCTCAGCCTTCTAAACTCCAACGAGTACAGGCCCAATCTACTCCATCTCTCCTCATAAGCTAACCCCCTCATCTCCGGAATCAACCTGGTGAACCTTCTCTGTACTCCCTCCAAGGCCAATACATCCTTCCGCAAATAAGGGACCAAAATTGTACACAGTACTCCAGTTGCGACCTCACCGGTACCTTGTACAATTGCAGCAAGACCTCCCTGCTTTTATACTCTATCCCCTTCGTGATAAAGGCCAACATTCCATTTGCCGCCTTGATCACCTGCTGCACCTGCAGACTGAGTTTTTGCGATTCATGCACAAGGACCCCCAGGTCCCTCTGCACAGTAGCATGTTGTAATTTTTCACCATTTAAATAATAGTCCATTTTACTATTATTCCTTCCAAAGTGTATAATCTCACACTTGTCAACGTTATACTCCATCTGCCAGATCCTCGCCCACTCACTTAGCCTGTCCAAATCTCTCTGCAGACTTTCCGCATCCTCCACGTAATTCGCTTTCCCACTCATCTTTGTATCATCCGCAAACTTTGTTACCCTACACTCGGTCCCCTCCTCCAGATCGTCTATGTATATGGTAAACAGTTGAGGCCCCAGCACCGACCCCTGTGGCACGCCACTAGTCACCAACTGCCAACCAGAAAAGCACCCATTTATTCCAACTCTCTGCTTCCTGTTAGATAGCCAATCCTCAATCCACGCTAACACTTTACCCCCAACTCAGTGTACCCTAATCTTCTGCAGCAACCTTTTGTGAGGCACCTTATCGAACGCCTTCTGGAAATCCAAAAACACCACATCCACCGGTTCCCCTCTCTCAACTGCACTCGTTACATATTCATAAAAATCCAGTAAATTCGTCAAACACGACTTTCCCTTCATGAATCCATGCTGCATCTGCTTGATCGTTAGTTCTGGTGATGCAGGATGTTTGGAACCCAGAATCAGAGGGCCAAGAGTGGGACAAGTGCGGATTTTGTTACCCACTCTGCCGTTCTCCAAACCTCAGCCTGTAAGCTAGTGTCGTACGGCAGAGCAAATTGGCTAGCCGCTCTCACATTGCCTCTTGGCCTTCAAATCAATAGCATATTGACTGAGATCTGGAAGAAAGCCTCAAAGCTAGAACCTCTCTACTCTGTGCTGCTTAGCACCTCGGGTGGACTGAGTTCCCACTGGAATACTTTCCTGAAGTAACGGAGGTGTAAGTGTCGCTTCAATCTTATTTAATTACTGGGAGAGTCATTTAAAATTTCACTCTGACACTGTCAGCGATCTCGACCATGTTACTTGGATGGCAAACTTGTCGGTCGATGGGTGTGATCTTGATGCAGCTTCCAGACAGTAAGGTGTCTTGCTGTTACTGTACAGACAAGTGTGCCAGTGAATATTGGCCACAGTAACATTCCAGGGGTAAGTGACAGGTTCATCTGTTTCAGATGGTCTTGGTTGAGGGATAAATGTTGGCCAAGATGGTGGGAAAACTCTTCCCCCTTCAAGCCTTGGAATCTTTTACAACCTTCTGAGCAGCAGGCAGAATGTGCCTCAATTTAAGAAGGCGTCTGGAAGATGATAATCCTCAGTACTGGAAGATAATGCCGCACCCCCTCAGTACTGGAAGATAATGCCGCACCCCCTCAGTACTGGAAGATAATGCTACACTCCCTCAGTACTGGAAAATAATGCTACACTCCCTCAGTACTGGAAGATAATGCTACACTCCCTCAGTACTGGAAGATAATGCTACACTCCCTCAGTACTGGAAGATAATGCTACACTCCCTCAGTACTGGAAAATAATGCTACACTTCCTCAGTACTGGAAGATAATGCCGCACCCCGTCAGTACTGGAAGATAATGCCGCACTCCCTCAGTACTGGAAGATAATGCTGCACTCCCTCAGTACTGGAAGATAATGCTACACTCCCTCAGTACTGGAAGATAATGCTACACTCCCTCAGTACTGGAAGATAATGCTACACTCCCTCAGTACTGGAAGATAATGCTACACTCCCTCAGTACTGGAAAATAATGCTACACTTCCTCAGTACTGGAAGATAATGCCGCACCCCGTCAGTACTGGAAGATAATGCCGCACTCCCTCAGTACTGGAAGATAATGCTGCACCCCCTCAGTACTGGAAGATAATGCCGCACCCCCTCAGTACTGGAAGATAATGCCGCACCCCCTCAGTACTGGAGGATAATGCTACACTCCCTCAGTACTGGAAAATAATGCTACACTCCCTCAGTACTGGAAGATAATGCTACACTCCCTCAGTACTGGAAGATAATGCTACACTCCCTCAGTACTGGAAGATAATGCTACACTCCCTCAGTACTGGAAAATAATGCTACACTTCCTCAGTACTGGAAGATAATGCCGCACCCCGTCAGTACTGGAAGATAATGCCGCACTCCCTCAGTACTGGAAGATAATGCTGCACTCCCTCAGTACTGGAAGATAATGCCGCACTCCCTCAGTACTGGAAGATAATGCTGCACTCCCTCAGTACTGGAAGATAATGCTGCACTCCCTCAGTACTGGAAGATAATGCCGCACTCCGTCAGTACTGGAAGATAATGCCGCACTCCCTCAGTACTGGAAGATAATGCCACACTCCCTCAGTACGGGAAGATAATGCCGCACTCCGTCAGTACTGGAAGATAATGCCGCACTCCCTCAGTACTGGAAGATAATGCCGCACTCCCTCAGTACTGGAGGATAATGCTGCACTCCCTCAGTACTGGAAGATAATGCCGCACTCCCTCAGTACTGGAAGATAATGCCGCACTCCCTCAGTACTGGAAGATAATGCCGCACTCCCTCAGTACTGGAGGATAATGCCGCACTCCCTCAGTACTGCACTGAAGTTGCAACCAGATTTTCTGCTGCAGCACAGGATTGTGGTTTGAATTTGATATCTGATTCCGAGAGGTTGTGAGTTGGAGGTTAAACTAAGGTGTGAAATGTAACACTGAGCTAGGTGGGTCAGAGGATTCTGGGTTCACTTTCCCCACCTGTGCTGTTGTTCCTATGGCTAAAGAGATCAAGCGATACTGGGGGAAGGCAGGATCAGGATACTGAATTTGATGATCAGCCATGAAAGGTAGGTCGTGCCTCACAAACCTTTTATTGAGTTCTTTGATCAGGTGTAATAAGGCGGCACGGTAGCACAGTGGTTAGCACTGCTGCTTCACAGCTCCAGGGTCCTGGGTTCGATTCCCGGCTCGGGTCACTGTCTGTGTGGAGTTTGCACATTCTCCTCGTGTCTGCGTGGGTTTCCTCCGGGTGCTCCGGTTTCCTCCCACAGTCCAAAGATGTGCAGGTTAGGTTGATTGGCCAGGTTAAAAATTGCCCCTTAGAGTCCTGAGATGCGTAGGTTAGAGGGATTAGTGGGTAAAAATATGTGGGGGTAGGGCCTGGGTGGGATTGTGGTCGGTGCAGACTCGATGGGCCGAATGGCCTCCTTCTGCACTGTAGGGTTTCTATGATTCTATGATTTCTATGACCACAGAGGTGGATGAGGGTAAAGCAGTTGATGTGGTGTATATAGATTTCAGTAAAGCGTTTGATAAGGTTCCCCACGGTAGGCTATTGCAGAAAATACGGAGGCATGGGATTGAGGGAGTTTTTGCGGTTTGGATCAGAAATTGGCTCGCTGTAAGAAGACAGAGGGTGGTGGTTGATGGGAAATGATCATCCTGGAGTTCAGTTACGAGTGGTGTACCGCAAGGATGTGTTTTGGGGCCACTGCTGTTTGTCATTTTTATAGATGACCTGGATGAGGGCATAGAGGATGGGTTAGTAAATTTGCGGATGATACTAAAGTCGGTGGAGTTGTGGACAGTACAGAAGGATGTTGCAGGTTACAGAGGGACATAGATAAGCTGCAGAGCTGGGCTGAGAGGTGGCAAATGGAGTTTAATGCGGAAAAGTGTGAGGTGATTCACTTTGGAAGGAGTAACAGGAATACAGAGTACTGGGCTAATGGTAAGATACTTGGTACAACAAGAACAAAGAACAATACAGCACAGGAACAGGCCCTTCGGCCCTCCAAGCCCACGCCGCTCCCTGGTCCAAACTAGACCATTCTTTTGTATCCCTCCATTCCCACTCCGTTCATATGGCTGTCTAGATAAGTCTTAAACGTTCCCAGTGTGTCCGCCTCCACCACCTTGCCTGGCAGCGCATTCCAGGCCCCCACCACCCTCTGTGTAAAATATGTCCGTCTGATATCTGTGTTAAACCTTCACCTTGAACCTATGACCCCTCGTGAACGTCACCACCGACCTGGGGAAAAGCTTCCCACCGTTCACCCTATCTATGCCTTTCATAATTTTATACACCTCTATTAAGTCTCCCCTCATCCTCCGTCTTTCCAGGGAGAACAACCCCAGTTTACCCAATCTCTCCTCATAACTAAGCCCCTCCATACCAGGTAACATCCTGGTAAACCTCCTCTGTACTCTCTCCAAAGCCTCCACGTCCTGGTAGTGTGGCGACCAGAACTGGACGCAGTATTCCAAATGCGGCCGAACCAATGTTCTATACATCTGCAACATCAGACCCCAACTTTTATACTCTATGCCCCGTCCTATAAAGGCAAGCATGCCATATGCCTTCTTCACCACCTTCTCCACCTGTGACGTCACTTTCAAGGATCTGTGGACTTGCACACCCAGGTCCCTCTGCGTATCTACACCCTTTATGGTTCTGCCATTTATCGTATAGCTCCTCCCTACATTATTTCTACCAAAATGCATCACTTCGCATTTATCAGGATTGAACTCCATCTGCCATTTCTTTGCCCAAATTTCCAGCCTATCTATATCCTTCTGTAGCTTCTGACAATGCTCCTCACTATCTGCAAGTCCTGCCAATTTTGTGTCGTCCGCAAACTTACTGATCACCCCAGTTACACCTTCTTCCAGATCATTTATATAAATCACAAACAGCAGAGGTCCCAATACAGAGCCCTGCGGAACACCACTAGTCACAGGCCTCCAGCCGGAAAAAGACCCTTCCACTACCACCCTCTGTCTTCTGTGACCAAGCCAGTTCTCCACCCATCTAGCCACCTCCCCCTTTATCCCATGAGATCCAACCTTTTTCACCAGCCTACCATGAGGGATTTTGTCAAACACTTTACTAAAGTCCATATAGACGACATCCACGGCCCTTCCCTCGTCAACCATTTTGGTCACTTCTTCAAAAACCTCCACCAGGTTAGTGACGCATGACCTCCTTCTCACAAAACCATGCTGACTATCGTTAATGAGTTTATTCCTTTCTAAATGCGCATACATCCTATCTCTAAGAATCTTCTCCAACAACTTCCCCACCACGGACGTCAAGCTCACCGGCCTATAATTACCCGGGTTATCCTTCCTACCCTTCTTAAATAACGGGACCACATTAGCTATCCTCCAATCCTCTGGGACCTCACCTGCGTCCAGTGACGAGACAAAGATTTGCGTCAGAGGCCCAACGATTTCACCTCTCGTCTCCCTGAGCAGCCTTGGATAGATTCCATCAGGCCCTGGGGATTTGTCAGTCTTTAAATTCTCTAACAAACCTAACACTTCCTCCTTTGTAATGGAGATTTTCTCCAACGGTTCAACACTCCCCTCCGAGGCACTCCCAGTCAACACATCCCTCTCCTTTGTGAATACCGACGCAAAGTATTCATTTAGGATCTCCCCTACTTCTTTGGGCTCCAAGCATAATTCCCCACTTTTGTCCCTGAGAGGTCCGATTTTTTCCCTGACAACCCTTTTGTTCCTAACGTATGAATAAAATGCCTTGGGATTCTCCACATCATGACTCCCATGTAGTGTGGATGAACAGAGAGATCTCGGTGTCCATGTGCATAGATCCCTGAAAGTTAGCACCCAGATTGATAGGGTTGTTAAGAAGGCATACGGTGTGTTAGCTTTTATTGGGAGAAGGATTGAGTTTCGGAGCCATGAGGTCATGTTGCAGCTGTACAAAACTCTGGTGCGGCTGCACTTGGAGTATTGTGTACAGTTCTGGTTGCCGCATTATAGGAAGGATGTGGAAGCATTGGAAAGGGTGCAGAGGAGATTTACCAGGATGTTGCCTGGTATGGTGGGAAGGTCTTATGAGGAAAGGCTGAGGGACTTGAGGCTGTTTTCGTTAGAGAGAAGAAGGTTAAGAGGTGACTTAATAGAGGCATACAAGATGATCAGAGGATTAGACAGGGTGGACAGTGAGAGCCATTTTCCTCGGATGGTGATAGCTAGCACGAGGGGACATAGCTTTAAATTGAGGGGTGATAGATATAGGACAGATGTCAGAGGTAGGTTCTTTACTCAGAGAGTAGTAAGGGCGTGGAATGCCCTGCCTGCAGCGGTAGTGGACTCGTCAACATTAAGGGCATTTAAATGGTCATTGGATAAACATATGGATGATATTGGAATAGTGTAGGTTAGATGGGCTTTAGATTGGTTTCACAGGTCGGCGCAACATCGAGCGCCGAAGGGCCTGTACTGCGCTGTAATGTTCTATGTTCTATGATCAAAATGACTGGCGGAGCAGGCTTGAAGGGCCGAATGGCCTCCTCCTGCTTTTAGTTTCTATGCTGTTACCGGGATCTTACAATTGGTCTGAATGCCACGAGAATGGGAAGCAGAAAACAAAATGGGTTAACTATCTCTGCCTCCCATGTAGTGTAAACACAGTAAGAAGTCTCACACCAGGTTAAAGTCCAACAGGAAAGCCACTAGCTTTCGTCTTCTTGGAGATCTTCTCTTATTTTATCTTCTTTGCTACCAAATAAACCTGTTGGACTTTAACCTGGTGCTGTGAGACTCCTTACTGTGTTTACCCCAGTCCAACGCCGGCATCTCCACATCATGACTCCCATGTCGTGTGCCAGTGTTGACACAGGATTGGACTGAGCCGCCCTCCTGAAGTAGCCTGTTAATGTCTTGGCTTAAGCTGGAAGGAAGGCTGCTTAGCTGGTCAGCACCTGTGGAGCCTTTACACCCCGAGACCGTGTACCAGGTGAAATAAAAACACATCTTCATTTGCAACTTTAATTGGCATTGGATAGATGATGCTTTTCTTTAAAGTTTCATGCAGGAAATATACATTATTGATGGTGGATTCCGCTCTCAGATGGATTAAGTTTGTATCTGATGTCCAATTTAAAGAAGTGGATTTAAAAAAAATACTTGTTTAAAGTAATCAACAGGGCAAATTTCCACAAAACTGAATGGGAACAGTAACACTCCCCCCCCCCCCCCAAAAAAAACCAGGCCCTTAGCGAGAGACTCAAACAAGATGCATGATGCAACATACCTTTTGAGGTATTCTGAAATCACAGACGTGACAAATTCTGATGGACTGCAGTCTGCCTTCAGTGTGCCAAGTCTTTTTGCAACAAGACACCTGGGTTGAGCACAAGGCGGCTGCAGGTTTTGTGCAAGAAATGGCTTCTGTGGAATGGAGACCGCTTTACCCAGAATTCATCGCAACAGAGAAATTGCCCTATCTCCGTGACTGAATGCTGGACAGTGGGAGAGGGAGGTCCCCAAACACCACTGCCTCACAGTGCCAAGGGCCTGGGTTTGATTCCCGGTTTGGATCACTGTCTGTGCGGAGTCTGCACGTTCTCCCCAGGTCTGCGTGGGTTTCCTCTGGGTGCTCCGGTTTCCTCTCAGTCCGAAAGGCGTGCTGGTTAGGTGCATTGGCCATGCTAAATTCTCCCTCAGTGTACCCGAACAGGCGCCGGAGTGTGGCGACGAGGGGATTTTCACAGTAACTTCATTGCAGTGTTAATGTAAGCCTACTTGTGACGAATAGATAAACTTTAACTTGTCTTTGGTGGTTTCAACATGCCAAAACATAACATTTTCTTTTAACCTTGTGACTGCCCTAATGCTGGTAAGTAGAGCTGAGAATCTGAGGCCATCCCTGCCCAAAGTGAGAGTCGCTGGAAATGAAGCAAGAATTTAGACTGCAAGGCTGTTATGTAAAGAGAGTTAATGTCTTGGGCAGGGCTTCTAAGCATTGTTGCAGATGATTATATACTGGTTGTAACCTTGGTTCTTTCTTCATGACTGAAATAAAAGGGCATCCGGTGCAGGTCCGGAAGGTGTCGTAACTCTGAAGTTTCATTTATCATTTTTCTGAAAATGCACATTTAACCTGTTTTCCGAAGTGTTCGGCACAGGTGGCATCCGGTTGTTTGTGGAGATCCCAAGATAGAGCAGGGCTCCAGCAACATTCCACCTTCAATGGAATGGCGATGGCCCTGTGGTATTATTGCTAAACTACTAATCCAGAAACTCAGCTAACATTCTGGGGTCCTGGGTTCGAATCCCGCCACGGCAGATGGTGCAATTTGAATTCAGTAAAAAAATATCTGGAATTAAGAATCTACTGATGACCATGAAACCATTGTCGATTGACGGAAAAAACCCGTCTGATTCACTAATGTCCCTTTAGGGAAGGAAATGTGCCATCCTTACCCGGTCTGGCCTACATGTGACTCCACAGTCACAGCAGTGTGGTTGACTCTTAAGTGCCCTCGGGCAACTGGGGATGGGCAATAATGCCAGCAGCGCCCATGTCCCGTGAATGAATTTTTTAAAAACCCAGATTATCTGGTCATTGTAGTATGTGGGATCTTGCTGTGTGCAAATTGAGTGCTTTGTCTGCCTGCACAACAGTAGTGACTATAGTCATATAGTACTTTAGGATGTATTGGCCACAAGGGTGCTATACAAATGCAAATTTGTTCTTACATTTCTTTTCTCCCACATTATTCCCCAGCTGTCTTTCTAGCTGGGTAAGCCTGTTCTCTCAGTTTGATGAATACAGAATTGAAACTGGCTGTAAGTTGACCAATGTCCTCGAGAGCAGTTGTCCCAACGTTCATGACAAGGAGAGAGATTCCAGGTGTTGTTCCAAGGAACCACTCCACTTTCTCCATTATCTGCAATAAGCTCATTCAGCACCTTCGTAGCAAACACAAACTGAACCCATTTTCTCCTCATCCCCTTCCAATAATGATCCTCCAGGCACTGACACACACGCTGGGGTATGGATCCATAACCAGTCTTTTACAACATGCTCAAGTCAGCATCCTTCACATTAGAACCATTGAGTACAAGAGTTGGCAAACCATGCTGCAGCTTGGTTAGGCTGCATTTGGAGCATTGCGTGCAGTTCTGGTCACCACATTACCAAAACGACATGGAAGCTTTGGAGAGAGTGTAAAGAAGTTGGTAGAAGCAGGCACTTTAGCAACATTTAAGAGGCACCTGGATGGGTACCTGAATAGGGAGGGAGTAGAGGGATACGGACACCAAGTAAGAGCAGTTTAGTTTGAGCATCATGATCAGCACAGGCTTGGAGGGCCGAAGGGCCCGTTCCTGTGCTGCACTTTGTTCTTTGTTCTAACCACACATGATCTGAATTAACCTGATCTGGGAGATTATTGCACCCAATCTGATTTAACCGCATCCGACATTCATATAACAGGGTCCATTGGATTGGGAGGCCTGATCTGGCTATTGTTTTCCACCTCACTGCGACCAATTGTGGTTCCCCTCTGATCAGACTGACTGTATGAACACAGGTCAAACTGGGACTTTGATAGACTCTGAGATATGCCATCCAAACTGTGTGTATTTACCCATAAAACCAACAGATAATGTCTTGGAGCCAGTTTTCCCAATCCTGTTTAGTTCCATAGTGGATTTCAAGCTGGCATTCTACAGCTAGTGTGACATTTCTGTGAAGTTTGAGTGATTGTGTCAGCCCTGCCTCACTTTCCTTTGTGCTTTGCATTGCAGCAATTGCGATGAGTGGGGTTGATGATATCCGGTCTGTACTGGAGAACTATGCTCTCGAAGATGATCCAATTGAAGCGTTTAAAAAGAGACAGGAGCTGTTAGCACAGGTAAGAATTCGAAAGTTGATGTCAGCATGTGAAGCGATCTCAGTGCTGTTCCACTGCAATAGTGAGCAAGTTCTTCTCTGTAATATTGTCAGTTTGCTACCTGGGCAATCGATGGTGCTCACTCACCTTTGTTGTTAATCATCTGTCACTCCAAACACATCATCTGTTTAGTCATCTCTTTGTGGCCCCGTGAGAATTCTCCCCGGTTGAGAGGTTATACAGCTATCAGTGTTGCTCTCAATTGTCGAGAGATACAGAGGAGTGCCCCTCGTGGACTTGGATGTTGATTTTCCTCTCCACGCATTGGATCAGTGTTCAATTTCTCTCCGATGCCTCTGCGGTTACCCTTATCATTACCTGGGTGTCCCCCGCTGTGCCTATTGGTGGCATTGTGATGTACCACAGGGTTGCTTTGAACAGATTTTCTTCATGGAATTACTGAATCCCTACATTGCAGAAAGAGGCCATTCAGCCCATCAAGCCTGCACCGACTACAATCCCACTCAGCCCCTATCCCCGTAACCCCATATATTTACTCTGCTAATCCCCCTGACACTTGGGGGCAATTCAGCATGGCCAGCCAACCTAACCTACACATCTTTGGAGTGTGGGAGGAAACCGGAGGAAACCCATGCAGACTCCGCACAGACAGTCACCCGAGGCCGGAATTGAACCCGGGTCCCTGGCGCTGTGAGGCAGCTGTGCTAACCACCGTGCCACCCATTCATCCCCACTGGAAGTTCATAGAGGCTCATTATCCTCATGGAGGTAATCTGTATTTGAGCTCAGCTGATTGACCACGGAAGTATCACAGTCAAACTCGAGCCAATTTTCCCACACCCACCCGCATGCGCGCACACACACACACGCCAACTACAATCAAAGGCTGTTGGATAGTGATCAGAAGCTGTAACCGCATACCCCTTTCTTACCTCGGGATAGTGAAGTCATTTGTATCGTCCCTGCGTCCACCCAACTGAGATTAACTGATTTAACAATGAGCAGAGACTGAAACTGGGGCCTCCCTTGTCACTCCGCTATCGCTGGAAGAAATCATTCAACCATTCTTTGGCTTTTAAATGCCTGATTCCTAAGATAGACTTTACCTCTTAAAGTATTCATTCTAATCTTGGAAGCAAGCATCCACACTATTTAAGCCAGACAACAGTTTTGAAGGTACTGTTTAATAGCGGCAAAAGTCAGTTTTTTTGAGAAAATGAGCTTTAAGAAAAAGGTTTTGGGTTGTACCAGTGTCAGCTTCTACATGTTATCTTTTAAAAACCTTTGCATTTGGCACGCATTTCCGACAGCAGACATTAACTCAAAATGAACTTCCTATCCTTTGCCCCATGTAAGTTTAAGTTTATTTATTAATGTCACTACATTAACACTGCAATGAAGTTACTGTGAAAATCCCCTCGTCGCCACACTCCGGCGCCTGTTCGGGTACACCGAGGGAGAATTTAGCACGGCCAATGCACCCTAACCAGCACGTCTTTCGGACTGTGGGAGGAAACCGGAGCACCCGGAGGAAACCCACGCAGACACGGGGAGAACGTGCAAACTCCACACAGACAGTGACCCAAGCCAGGAATCAAACCCAGGTCCCTGGCGCTGTGAGGCAGCAGTGCTAACCACTGTGCCACCCCAAAAGTGTCAAAGGTTACCAATGCACAAAAAAAATAGTTTCCAAGTTGCTATGAAATAGCCAAACTACTAATACCACATAAATTTTTACATTTTAATCAAATATTTAACTTTTAATTGGCTTTAATTACTGTAAATTATATGTAAAATAACCACTAATATTTTGTAAAGTATCTTAACACATTTGCAAATAGTACAGTTTGAGTAGATGCCTTTATTTGAAATGATGCAGTAGTTTGGCTATTCAATAGGTTCTTGTCAATAGTTTGTTCATGTGTAATCTGCTACACTTGCATTCTGCAAATAATACGTAAATGAGTGCCTTAAATTCATTTTGATCATTGTAAACATATGCTTTTATTTGTTGCAATAATGTGTTGCCTGGATGCCTTGTCAAAACCACTAAATTAACCATTACAAAATTTACACATGACTGATTCCAACTTTGGTGTGGTTGGCAGCTCTCTTTTTCAACTAAAACACACACACATATTCATTCTGCTCCTTGGATGGGTGTCAACCATGGCTCAGTGCATTAAACACTCCCTTTTGAGTCAGTAATCTAAAGAGCAGGCGGCACAGTGGTTAGTGCTGCTCACTCACCGCCAGGGACCCGGGTTCAATTCCGGTCTTGGGTCACTGTGTGCGGAGTCTGCACGTTCTCCCCGTGTCTGCGTGGGTTTCCTCCAGGTGCTCCAGCTTCCTCCCACACTCCAAAGATGTGCAGGTTAGGTGGATTGGCCACGCTAAATTGCCCCTTAGATGTGTAGGGAAAGGGTTTAGTGCTGCAAATACGTGGGGTTATGGGAAAAGGGGCCTGGGTAAGATCCTCTGTCAGAGTGTCAGTGCAGACTTGATGGGCTGAATGGCCTCCTCCTGCATTGTAGGGATTCTATTATTCTATAGTAGGGATTCTATGAGCACATAATCCAGGCTGGCACTCGAATGAAGGAGTGCTGCTCTGTCAAAAGATGCTGTCCATGGTATTTTAAACCAAGACCTTGTCTGTTCTCTCTGGTGGACATAAAAGATGCTATTGCATGATTGGAGGAAGAGCGGGAGACTTCTTTCTCTCTGTCCTGGTCAATATCATGCCCTCAGGCCCCCGCCTCTTGCTCCCCCTGGCTCCCCGCTTTAATATACTCAAAACCTAACTTTTTGGCCACACAATTGTCACCTGTGTTGAAACCTCTTTACATTGCTGAAGATTTAAATTTTGTTCAGTGCTCTTGTGAAGTGCTTCAGGACATATTGCTTTCTTGAAAGCACCATATAGAAGTACAAGGTATCTCTCGGCCTGCTTTTTCTCATAAAAGTCTGTCTGAAACGTTTTGAGCAGAGTTAGTCGAGTTATATCGCTTCAAAAGACGGTACTAACCTCTACTTCTGGTTTCCCTTTCCCAACCCCAGGAAGAACAGCAGCGAATAACTGACCGATCACAGCAGAAATCCTCTGGCCTCTCCCTCGGATCCCTGACGAGCAAACTATGGCAGCGGTCCAAACCGCAGTAACACAAGAATGACTTCCAGTCCCACCCTCCTGCGCTGTTATAGAGCGACCTAAAGAAGTCTGGCCCATCGCCCCGGGCTGGAGCGAACATTGGCGTCTTCACCCTGAGGTTGTGCATACAGTGAAAGCAGCCACCGGACAGAGTCCAGTTAAATTCCGTACTATGTTATCCTTTTGGCTGGCAGGGTTAGATTTGGAAGACAACACCAAAATGGAGTACCGGTCATTATATCCCATTGCAAGTCCTGATATTGGCTGCCATTTTAGGTGTACTGACATGACTTGAATGCCAAGGAAAGTCACGTTTGATCCGCCGTCATTAGCTTGTCATATGTTCTAGTTAATTGGAGGAATAGCTTTTTTTTAAACTCCCTTTTTTTCTACAACCGGCAGTTAAATTGTGGCTACACTGGGGTAGGGAGGGGATCCAATTGTCTTATCATTGTGACTGTCAACAGTACTAAATGTACCAACTATTAAATCTGCACACAGATTCTGAGAGAGTGCCTGCGGAGTTGGTGTCCACCAAAATGTGGTTTTCCTTGTACGATCAGTACAACTTCACACCGGTAACATTCTGTAAATGATGTGCATACGAAACAGAATGTAGTTCAGTGAGGTGTTGAATAAAATTATGAAGGCGTACAGCAAGAAGCTGGAAATGCCACATGAACCTTGTGAAAATCAGCACTGTCTTGTGGAACTTGTGCCTTGTTTGTAACTGTCCCAGTCATGCTGTGTTTAACATTGTTATCGCGGTGCCTACACTTATTGACACTGAGCCATGGGTCCATACGCTTTGCATACGGTGCATGGGCTATTCAAACTTATTCATGAATTTTCAAAGACATAAACTTAAGAGGTGTCCTAATTTCTTGGGATCCCTTGCAAATCTGCTTATTATTTAAATCCTTTCCTCCTCCCCTATTCCGGTTTGCCAGTATTATACATTCTAATGCCCGGTGAGGCGATCAGACAAGTGTCCCTTATGTTTCTGAAGGCATTGTCCACATGGGGAGGTGATGGCTTTGGAGGTATTATCGCTAGACTATTAATCCAGAAACTCAGCTAATGTTTGGGGACATAGACATAGAGACATAGAAAATAGGTGCAGGAGGAGGCCATTCGGCCCTTAGAGCCTGCTCATCATACAATATGATCATGGCTGATCATGCGCTTTCAGTATCCCACTCCCTACTTTCTCTCTATAGCCCTTGATCTCTTTAGCTGCAAGGGCCACGTCCAGCTCCCTCTTGAACACATCTAACCAACTGGCCCCAACAGCTTTCTGTGGTAGAGAATTCCACAGGTTCACAACTCTCTGAGTGAAGAAGTTCTTCCTCATCTCAGTCCTGAATGGCTTACCCCTTATTCTTAGACTGTGGCCCCTAGTTCTGGACTTCCCCAACATCAGGAACATTCTTCCCTCATCTAATCTAGCCTGTCCAGTCCCATCAGGATTTTATATGTTTCTATGAGATCCCCTCTCATTCTTCTAAATTCCAGTGTGTACAAGCCCAGTTGATTCTGTCTCTTCATATGTCAGTCCTGCCATTCCAGGAATTAGTCTGGTGAACCTTTGCTGGACTCCCACAATAGCAAGAATGTCCTTCCTCAGATTAGGAGACCAAAACTGCGCACAATTCTCAAAGTGTGGCCTCACCAAGGCCCAGTATAACTACAGCAAGACATCCCTGTTCCTATATTCAAATCCTCTTGCTATGAGGGCCAGCATGCCATTAGCTTTCCTCACCGCCTGCTGTACCTGCACGCCAACCTTCTGCGACTGTTCCACCATGACACCCAGGTCACGTTACCATTCAGATAGTAATCTTTCTTCCTGTTTTTGCCTCCAAAGTGGATAACCTCACATTTATCCACATTATGTTGCATTTACCAAGTATTTGCCCACTCAGCCAGCCTGTCTAAGTCACTCTGCAGCCTCTTAGCATCCTCCTCACAGCACACACTGCCACCCAATTCAGTGTCATCTGCAAACGTGGCGATATTGCATTCAATTTCTTCATCTAAATCATTAATGTATTATGAGCCCAGGTATATTGGAGGCGGGTTCGAATCCCACCACGGCAGATGGTGGCACTTGAATCAGTAAAAAATGTCTGGAATTACAAATTTACTGATGACCATGAAACCATTGTCGTAAAAACCCATCTGGTTCACTGATGTCCTTTAGGGAAGGAAATCTGCCGTCCTTGCCCGGTCTGGCCTACATGTGACTCCAGAGCCACAGCAATGTGGTTGACTCTCAACTGCCCTCCAAGGACAAATAGAGATGGGCAATAAACGCTGGCCTAGCCAACAATGCCCATGTCCCACGAATGAATAAAAAAAATATCCACTGGTAAAAGAGGCTTATTTGGAGATTTAAACAAAGTGTTTTGGTGTGAATAGGAGGAAAGAAGTGGGCTTAAGTGAAGAATTGTCCATTTATAATTGTTAAATACTGAGAAAATGTTTACTCTGGTGGGAGAATCCAGAACGGGGAGGAGGGGTGTGGGCTGGGGGCATCATTTTAATATTGGAGCCGCTCCATTCAGGAGAGATATCAAGAAACCCTTTTCACACGTTTGGTAGCAGCAATCTGGAGCTCTCCACGCAGCAGGCTGTTTGTTTGGTTGGAGGATCTGGATCGTAACAAGTTTGTGAAGTTGGCGTGCGAATCAGTGACGGTCTGACTGAGTGGCAGAGCCAAGAGCCTGGTCTTTATAATGTGTGTACAATGTTTTATTAAATCTCTGCTTTAACCTCACTCGAGATGCAATTGAGGGCCAAATTATTTATCTTTCCGCTGAAGGAGAGAGAAGTCAAAATTATAAAGTTTTAAAGTCTATTTATTATTGTCACAAGTCAGCTTACATTAACACTGCAATGAAGTTACTGTGAAAATCCCCTAGTCGCCACGCTCCAGCGCCTGTTTGGGTACACGGAGGAAGAATTTAGCAGAGCCAATGCACCGAACCCGCACGTCTTTCGGTCTGTGGGAGGAAACTGTAGCACCCAGAGGAAACCCATGCAGACACGGGGAGAATGTGCAGACTCCACACAGTGACCCAAGTCGGGAATCAAACCTGGGTCCGTGGTGCTGTGAGGCAGCAGTGCTAACCACTATGCCACTGTGTATACTACTCGAGAGTGTAGGAAAAGCATATGATTGGCGGGGAGGTGCAAAATAAAACCCATTCCAGTTTTTAGGAATTGTACATAGCTCCTGCAACTCTTGAGTTGGTCTTTGATGCCAATGTAACCTGCGCCAGGTGATCTTTCTTACTCTTCATTAATGAGTACAGGAGATGGTCTGGGGTGACTCTTCCTTCCTTCACACATTCCTCTGATGTTTGAGATTGCAAGTGCGTCATTAGAGCCTAACAATGTAAATGAGTGCAATGCCATTAATGTGCCACGCCACTCTTATATAGAATTCGCAGGGAAGGAAACAGGCTGATTGTCCCAACTGGTCTGTGACGGTGTAATCTCAGTCTGGAACATTTGAGCCTCCACAGCCCTCTGGCGCAGAGAATTCCAAAGATTCACCACCTTCTGCATCTCAGCCTGAAATAGCCTGCCCATTACTCTTGAGACTGTGTGTCCTGGTTCTAGACCCTACCCAGGAAAAACAGCCTTCCTGTCTCTACCCTGTCAAGCCCGGTTAAGAATAAGATCCCCCACAGTCTTCTAAATCTCACCTTATCACTACATACTTCTGTTCCTAGAATCCCTACAGTGCAGAAGGAGGCCATTTGGCCCATTGAACCTGCACCAACAACAGGCCCTATCCCTGTAACCCCACATATTTACCCTGCTAATTTCCCTGACACTAAGGGGCAACTTACCATGGCTAATCCACCCAACAATTTCCTTTCTGCCTCTTCCCATTTAAATGCATCTCGACAATTCATCTCTGCCACTCCATGTGGTAGTGAGTGTCCTATCTTCAATGTTCAGTGTTGGCCCCCCAATCTTTTAATAGGTAAACAGTAACGAGGTGTGGCATTAAGTCATGCAGAAGGCCCAGTTCAATTCCTGGTCCATTCTTTTCTCGTAGATGTCTCTCCTCTCATTGGTGTGCAAATCTCCCAGCTGTGGTACAATCCACTACTTCTCTACACTCTAGCAGTCTAAAGCAGTAAGTGTTATGCTCTTAGACTGTCAGAAGGCACTTTATCTGACCCTGATCCCTTCCACACTGCTGTGTTTTCCAATGATGTCCATCAAAGAGCATTAAAGGCCAGGTTTCTTTGCCGGCTTGTTTTGCTTATATGTGAAATACCCGTGCAGTTACCAACAACCCAGCACAGACTGGGGATTCAGCTATTCTGATGTTACATACCTTGGTATCATTCCAAGTTAGGTAACCATTGAGCCAAGGCACTATTTCACAGTGGTTAGCAATGCTGTCTCACAGCACCAGGGACCCAGGTTTAATTCCTGGCTTGGGCCACTGTCTGTCTGGAGTCTGTACGTTCTCCCCGTGTCTGCGTGGGTTTCCTCCAGGTGCTCTGGTTTCGTCCCACAGCCCAAAAGACGTGCTGGTTAGGGTGCATTGGCTGTGCTAAAATCTCCCTTAGTGTACCCGAACAGGCGCCGGAGTGTGGCAACTAGGGGATTTTCACAGTAACTTCATTGCTGTGTTAATGTGACTAATAAATAAATAAACTTTAGTGACCTGTTCTACCATTTTTTTCCCTCATTAGGGTAAAAAGTGGGGTAACGGGGATAGGGCCTGGGTGAGATTGTTGTCAGTGCAGGATCGATGGGCCAAATGACCTCCTTCTGCACTGTAGGGGTTCTATGATTCTATCATCATATTGTTGGCTCTTGTTACGCTTAACCTCTCAGAGTTTGTATCCTTTCACGAGATGTGGGTGGTGTTGACGGGGCCAGCATTTGTTACTCACCCCTAAATGCCCCTGGGGGGCGGCGGTGGCTGTGAGGTTTCAGAGGACAGTTGATTCAACCAATTGCTGTGGCCCTGGAGTCACATGTAGGCCAGACCGGGTAAGGACGGCAGATTTCCTTCCTTAAAGGACATTAGTGAACGAGATGGGTTTTTCCGACAATCGACAATGGTCTGCTGGTCACCATTATTGCAACTCGAAATTACATTCATTGAATTTTAATTCCACCAGTTGCTGCCATGGTGGGATTTGAACCCGTGCCTCAGTGTAGGAGCCTGGGCTTCTGATTTCTAGTCCTGTGGCATTACCACTCTGCCATCATGCCCCCCCATAGCATGCTGACCTGTGCTAACCGGTTCTATAAAGACAACACCAAGGTGAGATTGAGCTTCTCTGAGCATTGGAAGGTATCTGAGGAACAGACACCAGGATTGGGAGTTTTGATGCCGTGACTCGATTTCTTCCCTTTACAACACACCGGTCAGCGCTTTGATGTGGAGCCAGAGACTGCATTCAATTTCCACTGAGCAAAATGAACCCAACTGATCTCAGTGGCACAGTGGGTTAGCACTGCTGCCTCACAGCGCCAGGGGCCAGGGTTCGATTCCCGGCTTGGGTCACTGTGTGTGGAGTCTGCACGTTCTCCCCGTGTCTGCATGGGTTTTCTCCCACGTGCTGGTTAGGTGCATTGGCCGTGCTAAATTCTCCCTCAGTGTACCTGAGCAGTGTGGCGACTAGGGGATTTTCACAGTAACTTCATTGCAGTGTTAATGTAAGCTTGTGACACTAATAAATAAACTTAAACTTTAAAAGCAATTCTGAGCAGAGTAAAATCAACCTGGGTTGCTGCTCCTTTAGTGTTTTTTGCTAATATCCTATAACCGCAGCTGCACATGTGCGTGTGTAAGGACATTGGGTTGGGGTAAGCTATTACTATTACCACCCATTGCACACTTTGGGGGCTTGGCAATTATGGCTGTCAATGTAGTTATATCCCATTATGGCTCAATACTTTTAGGGATGGGGTAGTGTGGGGAAATGATAAAGGATTAACTTTATTCGACTCTTAATTCGAGAACTTGTCAATTTGGCTTAGTTGGTAGCATTCTCCACTCTGTCAGAATGGAGGAATCATAGAATCCCTACAGTGAAGAAAGAGGCCATTCATCCCATCGAGTCTGTACCGACCACAATCCCACCCAGGTCCTATCCCTGTAACTCCATGCATTTACCCTGCTAATCTCCCTAATACTAAGCGACAATAGAGCTCAGCCAATCCATCCAACCCACACATCTTTGGACTGTGGGAGGAAACTGGAGTGCCCGGAGGAAACCCACGCAGACACAGGGAGAATGTGCAGACTCCACACAGTCACCTGAAGCTGGAATCGAACCCGGGTCCCTGGTGCTGTGAGGCAGCAGTGCTGACCACTGTACTGCCCCAAAGGGCGTGTCCCAGAGTCAGACAGCACAGAAAAGGCCCTTCAGCCCATGGAATCTGTACTGACAGTAACTACCACTAAATTCACACTAATCCATATTCCAGCACTTGTCCCATATCTTTGAACGTTACGATATTTCAAGTGTTCATCCAAATATTTTTTAAAGGTTGTTAGGTTTCCGACCTCCACTACCTTCCCAGGCAGCGCATTCCCGATTCCCACCACCCTCTGAGTGAAAATAAATTCTCAAATCCCCTCTGAATCTCCTGCCCCTCACCCTCAAACTATTCCCCCTCTTGAACCCGTGGTCTAGGCAACCTGGCTGTGGTTTTTATAACCTTGCAGCAGAGCTCCAATATGCATCAACCAGTATTTTGTCATCCTTATGTTACAGACTGCATTGCCAACTTATTTTTTTGAACAATTGTATTAAACATGCTGCAGTGTTGTGCAGTAAAACAGCTCGGTGCAGGCAATAGATTAAGAAATCCGTTGTGATTCTGCCTATCCCAAAGACCTCATCCCTTCTGGGGTATGTTTCCATGTCCACAGTCTCATTCTGAAAAGACCATCAGATATAGGAGCAGAATTAGGTCATTTGGCCCATCGAGTCTGCTCCGCCATTCAATCATGATTGATACATTTTTTAACCCCATTCTCCTTCGTAACCCATGAACCCTTTACCAATCAAGAACCTATCTATCTCTGTCTTAAATGCACTCAATGACCTGGCCTCCAGAGCCTTCTGTGGCAATGAATTCCACAGATTCACCACTCTCTGGCTGAAGAAATTCTTCCTCATCTCGGTTCTAAAGGGTTGTCCCTTTACTCTGAGGCTGTGCCCTCGGATCCGAGTCTCTCCTACTAATGGAAACTTCTTCCCCACGTCCACTCTACCTAGGCCTTTTATTATTCTGTAAGTTTCAATGAGATCCCCCCCCCTCATCCTTCTAAACTCCCATCGAGTACAGACCCAGAGTCCTCAAAAGCTGCTCATCCGTCAAGCTTTTCATTCCTGGGATCATTCTCATGAACCTCCTCTGGACTCTTGCTTGTGGCGATTGCCCACATTGAAACAGGAGTAGGCCATTCAGTCCTTTGTACCTGTTCCACTGTTGGGTTTGAGATCATGCTTGATCTGCTGGCTATGCCCATAGCTAACAAGAAAAGCTATCAATTGTAGTTGTATTGTAATTGTACTGAAATTTACAATTGACCCCTAATTTCCAATTGAATAGATTCTGAACAAATCCAACAGCTCAAACCCGAATATCTATAAGGTACGATGCACTGGCAGAACTGTATTCATCACAATCTGGAACCTCACGGCTTGACATTTTAGCATCGCCGTTAGGTTTTAAGTTTATTTATTAGTGTCACAAGTAGGCTTACATTGACACTGCAATGAAGTTACTGTGAAAATCCCCTAGTCACCACACTCCAGCATCTGACTGGGTACACTGAGTGAGAATTTAGCATGGCCAATCCACCTAACCTGCACATCATTGGACACTAAGGGGCAATTTAGCATGGCCAATCCACCTAACCTGCACATCTTTAGACACTAAAGAACAATTTACCATGGTTAATCCATATCTTCGGAGTGTGGGAGGAAACCGGAGCAGCCGGAGGAAACTCACGCAGACATGGGGAGAACGTGCAAACTCCACACACAGTCACCCAAGGTTGGAATTGAACCCAGGTCCCTGGCGCTGTGAGGCAGCAGTGCTAACTGCTGTTCCACTATGCTATCCCATAAGGCACAAGTCAGGAGTGTTCCTTTGTGTCAGGGGGATTAGAGGTGTAAATATGTGGGGCTACAGGGATAGGGCGTGGGTGGGATTGTTGTTGCTGCTGGCTCGATGGGCTGAATGGCCTCTTTCTGCACTGCTGGGATTCTATGATTTCATAATAGTGAATCTGTGGAATTCTGAGAGCTGTAGAGGTTGGGTTGTTAAGTCTGTTCAAGACTGAGACAGGGAGATTTTTAATCAGTAAGGGAATCGAGGGTTACGGGGATAAGGCGGGAAAGTGGAGTTGAGGATTATCACATCAGATCAGTCATGATCTCATTGAATTGGCGGAGCAGGTTCGAAGGGCCGAATGGCCTCCTTCTGCTCCTGTGTCTTATGGGACCCAGAACTTGTGACTCAGAGAGAGAGGAATAGTTGCAGTGGATTCAGGGTGGCCTCACATTGAGGCACCCATTCACACACCCCTGTCCTAACTGAGATTGTGTAACTGAACACAAAACGAGGAGCAAAGGCTGCAACTTCACTGCTTGGGAAGCTCGCCAACACACTAATCTGCGGGAGGCTTTTCAGTTTAAATGAGTGCCAAATGGGGGTGGCACGGTGGCACATGGTTAGCACTGCTGCCTCACAACGCCAGGGACCTAGGTTCGATTCCCGACTTGGATCACTGTGCGGAGTCTGAACGTTCTCGACGTATCTGCATGAGTTTCCTCCCACAGTCCGAAAGACATGCTGGTTAGGTGCATAGGCCGTGCTAAATTCTCCCTCAGTGTACCCGAACAGGCGCCAGAGTGTGGCGACTAGGGGATTTTCACAGTAATTTCATTGCAGTGTTAATGTAAACCTATTTGTGACACAAATAAATAAAGTTTCAGGAAGGAGCAAGCAGCAACCTCCCTGAATGTTCCTGCTTGATAATTACAACTTGCTTATTTTGTACCAGCCCCCACACACACACACCCCCATCACCTACACAAACACGTTCCCCTTCTACACATGCATGAATGTGACCTTTCAGCCGAATTAAGCACAACTTCACGATTCATTAGCAAAATAATTTTGAGCTGATTCCTGCTCCCTTCTTTCCACCAGCCTGCCGTGTCAGTGAAGGCGTGATTAACTTCCAGTTCCCAATAATTTCCCCATTGTCTGTGGGTGGAAAGGGGGGAGAGTGAGTCCTCTCTCTCTCTCTCTGTGTCTGACAGCTGGTTAGCAGGTGCAGGCTGCTACCACACAAAAGGCAATCAGTGCAGCACGTTGAGATAGATAGCGAGATAAAAAAAAAACACTTTTTAAGATCTACTCTGGGCATTTTCGCCGGCAGTTCAAATATAAATTAGAGCTACAGAGCGCTCCTCAGATAAAGAGAAACCTTTCTCTCTATTACCCCACAAACTTTCCAAATTGAAACACCCAAGGTTTGTACAAGCCCAGAATCCACCTCTGCCTCAGTGCCTCCGAGTGCATTTATTGATCGCCTCACGCCACTGATTAAAAGTTTACAGAATGTATGGTCGGGGAAATTCGCATAATGCCCCAGTGCAGACGCTCTGGTTAATCTGCCCCTCCTTTGTTAACACGGCATTTTGACCTGCTATGAAGTGTTAGCCACCTGTTTGATTCCCTGAATGAGACAAAATGGGTTTGTGCATGATGGGTTTGTGTGTTAGGATCAGAAGCTGTGCTGAGTAGCACTCTGATGGGCTCTCTTATCAAGAGGAAGACTCCACGCCGGGTTACAATCTTACAGTCAATTGATTGTGCTTTATTTCCTCTTTTAATTTTTTTATTCCATTCTTGAAGTTACAAAGCCAATGCTCAGAGTGGATCGGGCAAACCCCAATCCCTCTCCTTGCTTGCTTCAAAAACCAAATTCCAATTGAATCCAATTCCTGGTCCCCACAAGAGAGACAAACAAGATCCAAGCTGACGGGATAAGGCACTATTACACTCCATCTTGGATCGATCTGACACTTGACCTTAGCCAAAAGATTGAGAAACTTTGTTTTGTTGGGTGGCACGGTGGCACAGTGGTTAGCACTGCTGCCTCACAGCACCAGGGACCCGGTTCGATTCCCACACTGTCTGTGCGGAGTCTGCACGTTCTCCCCGTGTCTGCATGCGTTTCCTCCGGGTGCTCCGGTTTCCTCCACAGTCCAAAGATGTGCGGGTTAGATGCACTGGCCATGGGAAATTCTCCCTCTGTGTACCTGAGCAGGAACCAGAGTGTGTCGACTAGGGGATTTTCACAGTAACTTCATTGTAGTGTTAATGTAAGCCTACTTGTGACAATAATAAATCAACTTAAAATGGAAATCAGAATAGGCTTTTTCTATCAGTGTGGTATAAATCAGTCCCGTTCAGTTACCTCCCTCTCAGTTGCAATGTCGTACCACCCTCTTCCTTTTTAATACTTTGCCCGGCTTCATGTCACCATGCATTGGGCGTCAGCTCTTTGAGTACTGACTACATCTTCCCAAGCATGTATTCCAGTGATCATCAAATGTCTATTCGACCAAATAGACCATCACCGGGGGAAGCCCACACAGACTAGGGGAGAACATTCAAACTCTACACAGACAGTCACCCGGAATCGAACCCGGGTCCCTGTTGCTGTGAGACAGCAGTGCTAACCACTGTGCCACCGTGCTGCCCCAGTCAAATCGATGTCACCTCATACATGCTCACGGCAAGCTCCCGTAAACAGCAATGTGTTATAATGACCGGATCACCTGGTTATTTCTTTTTACAGTAAGAAGTTTAACAACACCAGGTTAAAGTCCAACAGGTTTATTTGGTAGCAAAAGCCACACAAGCTTTCGAGGCTCTAAGCCCCTTCTTCAGGTGAGTGGGAATTCTGTTCACAAACAGAATTTATAAAGACACAGACTCAATTTACATGAATAATGGTTGGAATGCGAATACTTACAACTAATCCAGTCTTTAAGAAACAAAACAATGGGAGTGGAGAGAGCATCAAGACAGGCTAAAAAGATGTGTATTGTCTCCAGACAAGACAGCCAGTGAAACTCTGCAGGTCCACGCAACTGTGGGAGTTACAAATATTGTGACATGAACCTAATATCCCGGTTGAGGCCGTCCTTGTGTGTGCGGAACTTGGCTATCAGTTTCTGCTCAGCGACTCTGCGCTGTCGTGTGTCGCGAAGGCCGCCTTGGAGAACGCTTACCCGAATATCAGAGGCCGAATGCCCGTTTCATCTTTTTAGTGGCAGTGAGGCTCCTGTTTAATTACCAGCATTGGAAGTTGCACAGAATTTTCTCCCTGAATCACCTCAAAGAGTCAGGATTGCAGCCACACTGGGTGGATCCAGCTCTCCCGCAGGAAGGAGGCTCCAGGTTAAAATGTCGCAGAAAATGTCCTGAGCTCCCAGCAATAGGGCAGGAAATTGGATCTGGAGCCAAGCAGCAAGGAATGATGGACAGGGCCCCCCCACACCACCACACCCCCGCCCCCCCCAAACACACACACACACTGCCCAACTCCTCCCCCCCAACCCCCCCCCCCAAACCCTCTCCAAACACACACACACACACACACACACACATACACACACACAGCCCAACTCCCTCCCCCACACCCTCTCCACACACATGCACACATACACACAGACATACACACTGCCACCCCCCCCCCCCCCCCCCCCCCACCTCCCCTCCCTCCTCCCCCGGCACGTCACTTCTCACTGGGAGCAGCCTAACGATTGTCTGGGTCTCTCACTGTGTGTCTGACCACATCACCTCCAGCTTTCTGGACGGGTCGGTGGGGGGAGGGGGGGGAGGTGGTGGGGGTGGGGGCGGTGTGGGGGGGGGGGGGGGGGGGGGCGGGCGTTGGTGCCTGTCAAAGTGGCCAGACATTCTCCCCGGGTGGGCAGGTGTTGAGCTGGCAGCTCCGGACGATCCAGTTATTTTGGTTATCATGGGTGAGCGAGACCCACAACGTGAGCGGCAGCGACGCAGACAAAGCCTTTGCGAGCTGGAGTGGGCACCGTCTGTGCCGCTCGCTGGAAGAGGGTTTTAACCCCCTCCTCGCCAGCCGGGAATCATCAGCGCCGAGGCGCTCCGCTCCTGTCGGGGGACTATTCTCTCCTCACTGATTTTTCAATCAGCAAAAGAAAAGAAAAAAATTTGCATTGCTATAGCGCCTTTCACAACCACCGCACCCTCTCAAAGTGCTTTACGGCCAATGAAAAACTTCTTGAAGTGCAATCACTTTGAAATGTAGGAAACATGGCAGCTTTTGAATGGATCTACCTCGCATTTTTCTCCACCCTAGCTACAACTGTAACACTGTATTCTGCACCCTCTCATTTCCTTCTCCCCTAGCGTACTCTATGAACGGTATGCTTTGTCCGTATAGCGTGCAAGAAACAATACTTTTCACTGTATACCAATACATGCGACAATTATCAATCAAACCAAATCAAATCAAGAATGAAGAAGAGTGAGGAATGTTCCTAAGTTGGCAGAAGGCTCGTTTCAATGGGATAAGAAGGAATCTAGCCAGGGTGAAATGAAACTAAAGACTGACAGTAAGAACTGGTGCACAACAATGGGTGATCTTCACAGGCGGAGATGTTTCAGGCACAGGGTAGGTACATTCCTGCATAATAAATCAAATCAAAGCTCATAAACACCCTGCAAGATCCCAACACAGCACTGTGTTGGTGTGTGGCCTTGGTCTAACATCCCATCTGAAAGACAGCACCTCAGACAGTGCAGCACTCCCTCAGTGGAGTGTAATCACAGGTTTCTGTCAAATCTGGAGTAGGATTTGAACTCAAAAGCATGGGACTGATAGGTGAGTGCATTGCCCTTGGCACTAAGGGGCAATTTAGCATGACTAATCCACCTAACCTGCACATCTTTTGGACACTAAGTGGCAATTTAGCATGGCCAATCCATCTAACCTGCACATCTTTTGGATTCTAAGGGGCAATTTAGCATGGCCAATCCACCTAACCAGCATGTCTTTCAGACTGTGGGAGGAAACCGGAGTACCCGGAGGAAACCCACGCAGACATGGGGAGAACGTGCAGATTCCACACAGACAATGACCCAAGGCCGGAATTGGACCTGGGTCCCTGGCACTGTGAGGCACTGTGAGGCAGCAGTGCTAATCACTGTGCCACCATATCTATATGTGGGGGATAGTGAGGAGAAAGGAGACAAAATAAAAATGCCGAGAAAGAGAAAGGAGCCTTTGCGAGATGGTGTTATGGGGCAGGGGGCCTGTGATTAGTGTTAGGCCTTTGTCAAGCAGCTGAGGTCTGGATTCCATGTGAGAGGGGAATGAGAGGACAGGAGTGAGCCAGCCTCCCACCACCCCGAATCTAAATAACCACAAGCACTTCCGATTTTGTTTTTTTTCGGTGGAGACTACAGGCAGATTGGACAAGCTCCAAGTGGCTTTGACATGAATGCACGAGGCCCATGGGGGGGGGGGGGGGGGGAGAGGTTTGTGGAAAACAGTGGCAGGAAGTGAGTGGCTGCCTCTGCCTGCTGAGGTAAATGAGTGTGACAGGCAGGAGTGTCAGATGCTCATCCAGCCTGACAATTGGATTGTTACCAGACATCAAAGCTTTTCCCGCTCTGGGTCAAGGCCAGCCATTTCCTGTTATTGTCAGCAGATCCTGCAGGCAATCAGCATGCGTCTCACAGCAGGTGAGCTATGTACTGCCGGCAAACCATCCAAAATATGAACTAAGAGGAGGCTTTTGTTTCAGTAACGCTTTGTTTGGAGAGATGTGGCTGTTGAAGTTGAAGAGTCCCTGTTTCCTCCTCCTCTATATGTTTACAGTGAATGCTGTGTTGTTATGTTCTGTCTCCCACAGGGGCTCTCTGCTATCCCCCCTGACTTGTACACCTCAGCTGGGCTTTCCATAGAATCTTACAGTGCAGAAGGAGGCCATTCAGCCCATCGAGGCTGCACCAATCACGATCCCACCCAGGCCCCATTCCCCATAACCCCATGCATTTACCCTAGCTAGTCCCCCTGACACTAAGGGGCAATTTAGCATGGACAATCCACCTAACACGCACATCTTTGGACTGTGGGAGGAAACTGGAGCACCCGGAGGAAACCCACGCAGACACGGGAAGAATGTGCAAACTCCACACAGACAGTGACCCAAGCCAAGAATCGAATCTGGGTCCCAGGCGCTGTGAGGCAGCAGTGCTAACAACTGTGTATCCTCTCCATTACAGAGTTTCAACATTGGAGCAGCACAGTTCTGTACAGGAAACTCTCATGGGTGGCAGACAGACAAGTGGCAAGGAAGTTAGCTTTTGGGTGGGTACCGGGTGTGACCAGTGAGTTTGGCTTTAAGGAGCATCTTAAAGGAGGTTAGGTGTATTGGCCATGCTAAATTGTCCCTTAGTGTCCAAAGATGTGCAGGTTTGGTGTATTGGCCATGCTAAATTGTCCCTTAGTGTCCAAAGATGTGCAGGTTTGGTGGATTGGCCATGCTAAATTGTCCCTTAGTGTCCACAGATGTGCAGGTTAGGTGGATTAGCTATGCATATCTCCCCGTGTCTGCGTGGGTTTCCTCCGGGTGCTCCGGTTTACTTCCCGCAGTCCGAAAGACGTGCTGGTTTGGCCATACTGGATGCATGGGCCTATGGGGATAGGGCAGAGGGGGAGTCTGGGTGCGATGCTGTTTCGGAGTGTTGGTGAAGACCCGATGGGCTGAATGGTCTCTTTCTGCACTGTTGGGATTCTATGGTTCTATGGAAGAGGAAAGAAATAAAATATGTAGAGGGAGAGAAGGAAGTTTTTGGGTGAATTCACTGCTTTATGGGAATTGTTTACGTTTACCTGGACATGCAGATGTGGCCCTAGTTAACATCTCTCCTGCTGCCTATATAAGCCGTGCCTCGTGTTTGCAGTGTTCCTAATGGAATAGGAAAATAATAGAATGAAATGGAAAATTATACAGATTATCAGAGCTACAATTCCGTCAGAATGTTACATGAAAAGTGCCGACTAAACTGAAAACATTCCCTCTCATGAATAAATGGTTCTGATGATTTATCTCAGGCTGTTTCCTATCTGTTACAGGAGAAGGAACATCGCACGATTGGGACGGTGCCAAGCAAAAGGAAGTGTCCCATTTTGTCTGAGGAAATCTCAACTGATTCAAATATAAATCCCGACAGTATTTCATCCTTGCACAGAACCCTGACAACCTCATTTCTCAGGCCCGGCCTGTGATTGGCACACATTGCATAAATTTCACAGAGATGGGCCTCTTGGACCAGATGTTCTGCGCCAATATCCAGGTGAGCTTCCTCCACACCACTCCTTCTAAACCCCATCACTATTCCCTTCTATTCTTTTCTCCCTCACATACTTATCAAGCTTTCATAGTATCCCTACAGTGCAGAAGGAGGTTATTCAGCCCATCAGGTCCACAACAAACCTCTGACAGAGCATCTTATCCAGGCTCACCCCCACCATTCTCCCCACCCTATCCACGCAACCTCACGCATTTACCCCATTAATCACCCTAAGCTGCCTTTGGACACCAAGGGCAATTTAGCATGGCCAATCCACCTAACCCACACATCTTTGGACACTAAGGGACAATTTAGCATGGCCAATCCACCTAACCTGCACATCTTTGGACACTAAGGGGCAATTTAGCATGGCCAATCCACCTAACCAGCACATCTTTGGACACTAAAGGGCAATTTAGCATGGCTAATCCACCTAACCCACACATCTTTGGACACTAAAGGGCAATTTAGCATGGCCAATCCATCTAACCTGCACATCTTTGGACACTAAAGGGCAATTTAGCATGGCCAATCCAACTAACCCACACATCTTTGGACACTAAGGGGCAAATTAGCATGGCCAATCCACCTAACCTACACATCTTTGGACACTAAAGGGCAATTTAGCATGGCCAATCCACCTAACCTACACATCTTTGGACACTAAAGGGCAATTTAGCATGGCCAATCCACCTAACCTACACATCTTTGATCACTAAGGGGCAATTTAGCATGGGAGGAAACCGGAGCACCTGGAGGAAACCCATGTATACAAGGGGGAGAACATGCAGACTCCACACAGACCGTGACCAAAGGCCGGAACCCGGGTCCCTGGCACTGTGAGGCAGCAGTGCTGACCACTGTGCCACCGTGCCGCCCCAGGTTTGGGTTTGGGGTGCTGTTGTATTCCAGAAGTTGATGGTACCAATGTCAGTGTTGGAAGTTTCATTAATTAAGGCTGGGTCATCCCAGGCGTTCAGTCTTGCATTTTCTCAGTGACCAACTGGAAGGTTTGATCATCAGTTTGTGTGTGCTGTTCGTCTGCTCAGGCCTAGGAGAGGAACATAGGAACAGGGGGAAGACATTCAGTCCCTCACACATTTCCTGCAGTTAGCTCCTGATCACCCTGTGTCTTAACTCCATTTACCTGCATTAGACACAGTCATTAAAATGTATCTGTCTGTAGAAGGGTCTTTGGATTTAAAACACTGTTGGGATTTTCCAGCCTCGCTCGCCCCGAAACCAGAAAGTCCCACCCGAGGTCAATGGATCTTTCTATGGTCCGCCCCTCTCCCACTCCGATTCTCCTGGCGGCTGGGACGGTAAAATTTACTCACATTAACTCCCTCCGCAGACGCTGCCAGACTTGCTGAGTATTTCCAGCATTTTCTGCTTTTCTTTTCCAGCATCCAGATTATTTTTCTTTTATTAAAGATAAATCAATGTCAGTTTTTAAAATTTCAGCTTCAGAACTATATTCCTTCACTGTCGCTGGGTCAAATCCTGGAACTCCCTCCCTAACATCACTGTGGGTGTACCTACACCACATAGAATCACCTCTGTGCGGAAAGAGGCCATTCGGCCCATCAGGTCTGCACTGGCAACAATCCCACCTGGGCTTTGTCCCCGTAACCCAATGTACTTACCCTGCTAGTCCCCCTGACACTAAGGACAATTTAGCATGGCCAATCCACCTAACCCGCACATCTTTGGAGTGTGGGAGGAAACTGGAGCACCCGGAGAAAACCCACGCAGATATGCGAAGAACGTGCAAACTCCACCCCCTCAGTCACCCAAGGCCGGAATCAAACCTGGGTCCCTGGCGCTGTGAGACAGCAATGCTAACCACTGTGCCACCGCGCCACCCAGCGACTGCAGCGGTTCACGAAGGCACCACCACCTTGTCATGGGGCAATTATGGATGGGCAATAAATGCTGGCCTAGGCAGCGATGCCCGCATCCCATAAATGACTAAAAACAGTTGCATTGACTGCCAAGTGCACCATCCCATCAATCTAGTGGCTGCTTTAAGTCACGTATTGGAGAATCTGGGAGGGCCACAGGAATCAACACGTTCACCAGAAAACCAGGGAGGAAGAAATCATAGTTGATTTGATTTGATTTATTATTGTCACATGTATTAACATACAGTGAAAAGTATTGTTTCTTGCACGCTATACAGACAAAGCATACTGTTCATAGAGAAAGAAAGGAGAGGGTGCAGAATGTGGTGTTACAGTCATAGCTAGGGTGTAGAGAAAGATCAGCTTAGTGCAAGGTAAGTCCATTCAAAGTCTGACAGCAGCAGGGAAGAAGCTGTTCTTGAGTCGGTTGGTACGTGACCTCAGACTTTTGTATCATTTTCCTGACAGAAGAAGGTGGAAGAGAGAATGTCCGGGGTGTGTGTGGGGGGTCCTTGATTATGCTGGCTGCTTTTCCGAGGCAGCGGGAAGTGTAGACGGAGTCAATGGATGGGAGGCTGGTTTGTGGGATGGACTGGGCTACATTCACAACCTTTTGTAGTTCCTTGCGGTCTTGGACAGAACAGGAGCCATACCAAGCTGTGATACAACCAGAAAGAATGCTTTCTATGATGCATCTGTAAAAGTTGGTGAGTCGTAGCTGACATGCCAAATTTCCTTAGTCTTCTGAGAAATTTGTTGGACTTTCTTAACTATAGTGTCGGCCTGGGGGGGACCAGGACAGGTTGTTGGTGATCTGGACACCTAAAAAACTTGAAGCTTTCGACCATACAAACAATAGCTTTCAGAGGGCAGCAGAGTCTTACGAATTCTGAGCCTGCTCTGGGAGTTGCAGCCACCAAGGGAAGGAAACGTGTTTGCTTTGTACTTGACGTGTACGAGGGGTCATCCAGGAGAGAATAGAGTCGGACCTTCACCTCAGTGAGCATGCTCCCGGAGATCACATGACCAAGGGTGACTTCCCAGTGAACAGCAGAGGTGCTTCTGTTTGACCTTTCACCTTCCTGGAGGTCACTGGGGGAGAGGTGAGGGGAATGTTAAGGTTTTTTTTTTGTTATTGTTGTTGCTGAAAGGAGGTCAGCAGGGAGCAATCATTCCGAAAGTAAATTCCAAATCTTCCCAACCTTTCTAAAAATAACACCTCTGCCCGGCCTGCTGATTCACAAAACGCTCGTCTGAAACATCCTCGGAAATCCCAAAGTCGTTGCCGGGGGCCGAGCAGCTTTAGTTCTGTTTGCAGCGCGATGATTCAGGGCGGGATCGCGGGGGACGGTGAGGTCAGCGTACGGAGACCAGATTCCTCGCCCCAGGGAGGAGCCTGGCCGGAGAGTTCACGCGAGGGCGTGGACAGGTGAAAGGCCAGATACCTAACCCAGAAATAAATGCAGACCAGAGCAAACTGATGCATTTTGGTCAAAAGAATAAGGAAAGACAAAATAAAGGAGATAATTTGAAACGGATGCAGGAGAGGGTGTGAGGGGTTACATCCCCAAAACCTTTCAAGGTGACACACTAGTTTGAGAAGGCAGCTTTTTTTTTTGAAAGGATCATTCAGGATCCTTGACTTTGTAACTAGGGGAATGGAGCTCAGAGTACAGAGAAGGAGGCTGCATTGAAGGTTATAAGTCACGGGTTGACTCTCGGCCGGAGCGGTGCTTCTAGTTCTGAGTGCAACACGTTAGGAAGGATGTCAAAGCCTTCGAGTGCGTGTGCGCCAACGAGATTTACTGGAACCTGGCCAAAGATGGGGGTCTCCCACCCCCTCACCCTGAGAAGGTGGTGGTGAGCCACCTTCTCAAACAGCTGTGCAGGGCGGCACGGTGGCACAGTGGTTAGCATTGCTGCCTCACAGCGCCAGGGACCCGGATTCAATTCCCGATTTGGGTCACTGTCTGTGCGGAGTTTGCACATTCTCCCCGTGTCTGTGTGGGTTTCCTCCGGGTGTTCCAGTTTCCTCCCACAGTCTGGTCAGGTGCATTGGCTGTGCTAAATTCCCCCTCAGTGTACCCAAACAGGCGCCGGAGTGTGGCAACTAGGGGATTTTCACAGTAACTTCATTGCGGTGTTAATGTACTTGTGACAGTAATAAATAAACTTAAACTTAAATTGCATTCCCTGTGGTGTAGGTAAACCCACAGCACAATGCAGGAAGGATTTCCAGGATTTTGACCCAATGACAGTGAAGGAACAGCTGATATGTTTCCAAGTCAGGATGGTGAGAGACTTGGAGATGAACTTCCAGGTGTGGTGTTCCCATGTATCTTTGGCCCCTTGTCCATCTAGGAGTATCCTCCTCAGATGAAGGACTTTTTAGTGGAAATGTGATAGTGGGATTCAAAATTCTGAATGGAGTAAATATGGAGGATCTGCTCCCACTGTCCGCTGACCCGAGTCACAGATAGGGAGGGTGTGTGGGTGGTGTGGGGGGGGGGGGGGGGTGGTAAGGGTGTGTGGGAGGGATTGGGGGGGTGGGGGGGTGGGGAGATGGGGGTGGGGGAGTTGTGTGGGGGGTGGGGAGATGGGTGTGGGGGGTTGTGTGGGGGAGTGGGGGGGGATTGTATGGGAGGGTGGGGAGTTGGGGGTGGGGGGGGTTGTGTTGGGGAGGTGGGGGTGTGTGGGTGGGGGGGGGTGTGTGTGGGGGAGGGTGTTTAATCCAATATCCCCCAAACTGAGCTTCTTAACACGACCAGCACAGCCTGAGGGGCATGACCTCTAACCTGTGTGCCATCGGGCTAGGGAAGGGAACATCAATCAGTTATCTCACTCCTGGTGGCACAGTGGTTAGCACTGCTGCCTCACAGCGCCAGGGACACGGGTTCGATTCCAGCCTCGGGTGACTGACTGTGTGGAGTTTGCCTGTTCTCCCCTTGTCTGCATGGGTTTCCTCCGGGTGCTCCGGATTCCTCCCACGCTTCAAAGCTGTGCAGGTTGGGTGGATTGACCATGCTAAATTGCCCCTCAGTGTCCAAGATGTGTAGGTTAGGGGGATTAGTGGGATAAATATATGGGGACACAGGGATAGGGTGGCTGATGGACTGGAAAAATACTCTGTTGGAGAGTTGGTGCAGCCTCGATGGGCTGAATGGCCTCCTCCTGCACTGTAGGGATTCGATGACAGTTTCCAGTGGCCACCTATCTGCACATTGGATGTTGCTTGCCCCTATTGATGGGGGGTAACCTACCACCATTTCACCGTATGAAACCAAGACAGAAATTAAACCTCGCGAATGGCGGAGCCTGTACTGCACAGGCCAGTTTCCATTCATAGACATCCTGGGCCTTGGCATCCAGGCTGAGGAAGAACACCCTCGCACACCCTCATTACCACTGGGAAAGCTCAGCATTGGGAGTGCCTGCTCTTTCCTGTAGGTTCCTGCACAAAGAATGTGAACATACCCAGACTGCCACCTCAGCAATGTGCCACACTGTCAGAGGTACTGTCCTTCCATTGGGATGTTGCACTGAGATCCCTGCAGAGTTGAGGCCAATCCTAGGTCAAGATTTCAAAAGAACGGAGTTCTCTTTTGTTTCCCCTTTTCTCGTTTCTCGGTCTCTTTATCTGCCCCTGACCATCCGCTTTTTGTCTTTTAATGTTTCCTGCCTTCCATCTTTGACAGGGAAGTGTTCAATGAACGATATGACACCAGGAAGTTCTGTGGAACAAAGGAACCTTGGCATGTTTGTCCACAGATCTCTGAAAGCGGAAAGGCATGTTAGTCGGGTGGTGAAAAAGGCATCTGGGACACTTGCCTTTATCAATCGAGGTATAGATTACAAAAGCAGGGAAGTCATGATGGAGTTGTATAGAACCTTGGTGAGGCCACAGCTGGAGCACTGTGTGCAGTTCTGGTCACCACATTATAGGAAGGATGTGATTGCACTGGAGGGGGTGCAGAGGAGATTCACCAGCATGCTGCCAGGGATGGAGCATTGAAGTTGTGAAGAGAGAGGTTGGGTAGGCTTGGGTTGTTTTCTCTGGAGCAGAGAAGACTGAGGGGCGACCTAATCGAGGTGTACAAGATTATGAGGGGCATGGACAGGGTGGATAGGGAGCAGCTGTTCACCTTAGTTGAAGGGTCAGTCACGAGGGGACATAGGTTCAGGGTGAGGGGCAGGAGGTTTAGGGGGAATGTGAGGAAAACCAGAGGGTGGTGATGGTCTGGAATGCGCTGCCTGGGAGGGTGGTGGAGGCGGGTGTCTCACATCCTTTAAAAAGTACTTGGATGAGCACTTGGCATGTCATAACATTCAGGGCTATGGGCCAAGTGCTGGCAGATGGGATTAGATGGGAGTTCAGGTGTTTCTAATGTGTCGGTGCAGACTCGATGGGCTGAAGGGCCTCTTCTGCGCTGTATGATTCTATGATCTTATCTTCAGAATGCTCGTTACATCTTCCTTGCTAGATTTTATCATTGGGAAATGTCAGTGAGATATCTCAATGCCTCTGCCTCTCTTGCTCACTCCAACCTGTCTCCGAACTTGTGAACCCAGTGTTAATGTCATCAGAGCGGAAATGCTGTTGTTTGTTTGTCAAAGCCTCTGGCAAAATGCCAACCCTGCCACACCTCCTCTTCTCTCCCCCTGGGCCGTGACCACTTCACAGAGTTAACATTTCTTCAAGAAGACTCACACGGACTTGAAACATTAGCCCCATTTCTCCCTCCACAGATGCTGCCAGACCTGCTGAGTTTTTCCAGCGTTTCCTGTTTTTATTTCCGATTCCCGCAGTGTTTTGCTCTGAATGAGAATTTGAAACAATCACAAGTCAACCTGAGATCACTGCGGGTCATTTAGGAGTGACCTTTGACCGAGGCCTTGCTGCTTGGATGACATCCTTTCACATGTACCTTGTGAACCTTCTGCAACGTTGCCTGTAGATATCTATTTCCTGTTTTCCTTCTGTCAAACTCCTGTTTGCAACTTCCAGGGGCTACAGCTCAAGCACATTCTTATTCTGGATGAGGATTGGTTGATTGAGTGTATGATCAACTTTGGTTAGCATCTTGCCAAGCTGTCTTCCATTGGTTTAGCCATATAAGGACTTCTTCCTGTCCCACTATGATTACCTGTCTGGCTTTGGTCAGTTTGCTGTGATTAACAGATCTATTTCAATGTTTATTGTTGTCTTCAATCCAGCAATTATCGAGTATCGATGTAATTAGCAAGTATTGCACCCATTCAGTCTCCGCATTACAATACTGCTCTGAACTCGTAGCTAGTTCATTAACCCTATCCTTACATCTGACTCTTCCCTTTGCTTCTTCAACCTCTCCATTTCTGTGTACTGGCTATTAACCATATCACAGAATTGCAGAATTGTTATGGTGCAGACGGAGGCCATTTGGCCCATCGTGTCTGCTCCAGCTCTCCCAGTGCCATTCCCCTGCCGTTCCTTCCCGTTACCCACTGCACATTGTTTCTGTTCAAATAATCAGCTAACGCCCTCTCGAATGCCTCGATTGAAGCTGCCTCCATCACACTCCCAGGCAGCGCATTCCAGACCCCAACTACGCACTGTGTGAGAAAGGTTTTCCTCGCATCACATTTGCTTCTTTTGCAAATCTCTTTAAATCCGTGTCCCTCTCGTTCTCGATCTCTGAGTGGGAACAGTTTCTCCCTGTCTGCTCTGTCCAGACCCCCTCATGATTTTGAACATCTCTATCAAATCTCCTCTTAACTTTCTCCTCTCCAAGGAGAACAGTCCCAACCTCTCCAATCTATCCTCACAACTGAAGTTTCTCATCCCTGCTCTCTCTCCAATGCGTTCACATCCTTCCTATAGTGTGGCGCCCAGAACTGTATCCCCTCAACTATAATTCCTCACGTCCCACTTTCAGTAAGGACTCCCAGTCTCTGTCTCCATTGCATCTGTTCTGATGATGTCACCTTCCATATCTTTTCCCTCAATCAGGAATTTCCTGCATTGTGGCTGACTGGATCCTCGATTGTGAATGTCCCATTTTCCGCACTTCAGGGCTCATCCCTTTCCTTCTCTCCCAGAACCAGGATAGGGTCCCCTTGACCTCACCGTCCACCCCACCAGCCCCTGTGTTCAATGGATCAATGGCTCAATGACACGACGCCACCACTGGACACATCTTCCCCTCCCCTTTCAACATCCCGAAGGGACCATTTCGATTCTACACTGATCCATGGGATGGCGGGACTAACTTGTGAGGAGAGATTGAGTTGGTCAGGATTGCGATTGCTGGAGTTTAGAAGAATGAGGGGGGAATCTCATTGAAACATGTGAAATTCTAAAAGGACTTAGACAGAGTAGATGCAGGGAGGATGTTCCTGATGGTGGGGGAGTCCAGAACCAGGGGTCCAGAACCAGAAGACAGAGGGTGGTAGTGGAAGGGTCTTTTTCCAGCTGGAGGCCTGTGACTAGTGGTGTTCCGCAGGGCTCTGTATTGGGACCTCTGCTGTTTGTGATTTATATAAATGATCTGGAAGAAGGTGTAACTGGGGTGATCAGTAAGTTTGCGGACGACACAAAATTGGCAGGACTTGCAGATAGTGAGGAGCATTGTCAGAAGCTACAGAAGGATATAGATAGGCTGGAAATTTGGGCAAAGAAATGGCAGATGGAGTTCAATCCTGATAAATGCGAAGTGATGCATTTTGGTAGAAATAATGTAGGGAGGAGCTATACGATAAATGGCAGAACCATAAAGGGTGTAGATACGCAGAGGGACCTGGGTGTGCAAGTCCACAGATCCTTGAAAGTGACGTCACAGGTGGAGAAGGTGGTGAAGAAGGCATATGGCATGCTTGCCTTTATAGGACGGGGTATAGAGTATAAAAGTTGGGGTCTGATGTTGCAGATGTATAGAACGTTGGTTCGGCCGCATCTGGAATACTGCGTCCAGTTCTGGTCGCCACACTACCAGAAGGACGTGGAGGCTTTGGAGAGAGTACAGAGGAGGTTTACCAGGATGTTACCTGGTATGGAGGGGCTTAGTTATGAGGAGAGATTGGGTAAACTGGGGTTGTTCTCCCTGGAAAGACGGAGGATGAGGGGAGACTTAATAGAGGTGTATAAAATTATGAAAGGCATAGATAGGGTGAACGGTGGGAAGCTTTTCCCCGGGTCGGTGGTGACATTCACGAGGGGTCATAGGTTCAAGGTGAAGGGGGGGAGGTTTAACACAGATATCAGACGGACATATTTTACACAGAGGGTGGTGGGGGCCTGGAATGCGCTGCCAGGCAAGGTGGTGGAGGCGGACACACTGGGAACGTTTAAGACTTACCTAGACAGCCATATGAACGGAGTGGGAATGGAGGGATACAAAAGAATGGTCTA
>NW_027591135.1:75000-111081 GCF_964213995.1 Mustelus asterias
GCACCACAACCTTCCAAAATCTCTGCTCTCCTCCTATTCTGGCATTCCAACTGCATCGCTAATTTCAATCACTCCACTATTGGTGGCCATGCCTTCAGGTGCCTTGGTCCCAAGCTCTGGAATATCCTTCCTAAACCTCTGCATTTCTTAAATTCATTTGTGGGACATGGGCGTCGCTGGTTGGCCAGCATTTATTGCCCATCCCTAGTTGCCCTTGAGAAGGTGGTGGTGAGCTGCCTTCTTGAATCGCTGCAGTCCACGTGCTGTGGGTTGACCCACAATGCCGTTAGAGAGGGAATTCCAGGATTTTGGCCCAGCGACTGCGAAGGAACGGCGATATATTTCCAAGTCAGGATGATGAGTGGCTTGGAGGGGAACTTGCAGGTGGTGTTCCCATGTATCTGCTGCCCTTGTCCTTCTAGATGGAATTGGTTATGGGTTTGGAAGGTGCTGTCTAAGCATCTTTGGTGAATTCATGCAGTGCATCTTGTAGATAGTACACACTGCTGCTACTGAGCGACAGGGGTGGAGGGAGTGAATGTTTGTAGATGGGGTAGCAATCAAGCGGGTTGCTTTGTCCTGGATGGCGTTGAGCTTCTCAAGTGTTGTTGGAGCTGCACCTCATCCAGGCAAGTGGAGAGTATTCCATCACACTCCTGACTTGTGCCTTGTAGATGGTGGACAGGCTTTGGGGAGTCAGGAGGTGAGTTACTCACCGCAGTATTCCCAGCCTCTGACCTGCTCTCGTAGCCACTGTGTTTATGTGTCGAGTCCAGTTGAGTTTCTGGTCAATGGTAACCCCAACAATGTTAACAGTGGGGGATTCAGTGATGGGAACACCATTAAATATCAAGGGGCAGTGGTTTGAGTGTCTCTTATTGGTGCCTGGCATTTGTGTGGCATGAATGTTAGTTAATATCTCGCTAGCTCGAAGTTACTTCTTAAGACTGACGTCTTTGATCAAGGTTTTGGTTGCTTGTGGCTCAGTGTTTAGTTTATTAATGCTCCTGTAAAGCACTTTGGGTAATTTAAGGCGCTTTGCAAATGAAAGTTACTGTCAGTAACTCTCAGGAACTGCAATTCTGAGTGAGGTTTTGTTCTGTATTTTCCCAGGGGCAATGAGCCAGAACAATGTGTGAACAGCTGTCCAGGGAATTGAACCTGGCAGCGGTTAGTCCGTACAATGGAACATTTTGGACAATGTCAAGAGTGTAAAAGAGAAGATTTCTCCATCAGGAATGCAATGTAAAATCAGGAAACGATTCTGCCATCATTTGCTTAAAATTCCATTCGCAGGCTGTGGCGAGGCCAGCATTCATTGTCCATCCCTAATTGCCCCTTGAGAAGGTGATAGAACATAGAACATAGAACATTACAGCGCAGAACAGGCCCTTCGGCCCACGATGTTGCACCGACCAGTTAAAAAAAAACTGTGACCCTCCAACCTAAACCAATTTCTTTTCGTCCATGAACCTATCTACGGATCTCTTAAACGCCCCCAAACTAGGCGCATTTACTACTGATGCTGGCAGGGCATTCCAATCCCTCACCACCCTCTGGGTAAAGAACCTACCCCTGACATCGGTTCTATAACTACCCCCCCTCAATTTAAAGCCATGCCCCCTCGTGCTGGATTTCTCCATCAGAGGAAAAAGGCTATCACTATCCACCCTATCTAAACCTCTAATCATCTTATATGTTTCAATAAGATCCCCTCTTAGCCGCCGCCTTTCCAGCGAAAACAATCCCAAATCCCTCAGCCTCTCCTCATAGGATCTCCCCTCCATACCAGGCAACATCCTGGTAAACCTCCTCTGCACCCTCTCCAAAGCCTCCACATCCTTCCTGTAATGTGGGGACCAGAACTGCACACAGTACTCCAAGTGCGGCCGCACCAGAGTTGTGTACAGTTGCAACATAACGCTACGACTCCTAAATTCAATCCCCCTACCAATAAACGCCAAGACACCATATGCCTTCTTAACAACCTTATCTACTTGATTCCCAACTTTCAGGGATCTATGCACACATACACCTAGATCCCTCTGCTCCTCCACACTATTCAAAGTCCTCCCGTTAGCCCTATACTCAACACATCTGTTATTCCTACCAAAGTGAATTACCTCACACTTCTCCGCATTAAACTCCATCCGCCACCTCTCGGCCCAACTTTGCAACCTGTCTAAGTCTTCCTGCAAACTACGACACCCTTCCTCACTGTCTACCACACCACCGACTTTGGTGTCATCAGCAAATTTGCTAATCCACCCAACTATACCCTCATCCAGATCATTAATAAATATTACAAACAGCAGTGGCCCCAAAACAGATCCCTGAGGTACACCACTTGTAACCGCACTCCATGATGAATATTTACTATCAACCACCACCCTCTGTTTCCTATCCGCTAGCCAATTCCTGATCCAATTTCCTAGATCACCCCCAATCCCATACATCTGCATTTTCTGCAGAAGCCTACCATGGTGAACCTTATCAAACGCCTTACTAAAATCCATATATACCACGTCCACTGCCTTGCCCCCATCCACCTCCTTGGTCACTTTCTCAAAAAACTCAATAAGGTTAGTAAGGCACGACCTACCTGCCACAAAACCATGCTGACTATCACCTATCAATTCATTACTCTCCAAATAACTATAAATCCTATCCCTTATAATTTTTTCCAACATCTTGCCGACAACAGAAGTGAGACTCACCGGTCTATAATTCCCGGGGAAGTCTCTGTTCCCCTTCTTAAACAATGGGACAACATTCGCTAACCTCCAATCTTCTGGTACTATACCAGAGGCCAACGACGACCTGAAGATCAGAGCCAGAGGCTCTGCAATCACTTCTCTTGCCTCCCAGAGAATCCTTGGATAAATCCCATCCGGACCAGGGGATTTATCTATTTTCAGACCCTCCAGAATATCCTGCACATCCTCCTTATCAACTGTAATACTGTCTATTCTACTCCCTTGCAACCCAGTGTCCTCCTCAGCTATATTCATGTCCCCTTGCGTGAACACCGAAGAGAAATATTGGTTCAATGCTTCACCAATCTCCTCCGGTTCCACACATAACTTCCCTCTGCCATCTATAACTGGCCCTAAACTTGCCCTAACCAACCTTCTGTTCTTGACATACCTATAGAACGCCTTAGGATTCTCTTTAACCCTATCCGCCAAAGTCTTCTCATGTCCCCTTTTAGCCCTTCTAAGCTCGCTCTTCAACTCCCTCTTAGCCAATCTAAAGCTTTCTAGTGCACTACCCGAGTGCTCACGTCTCATCCGAACATAAGCCTCCTTTTTCTTTTTAACCAACAAAGAAACTTTTTTGGTGCACCACGGTTCCATAGCCCTACCAATTCCTCCTTGCCTGACAGGGACATACCTATCACAGACTCGCAGTAGCTGCTCCTTGAAAAAACTCCACATGTCGGACGTTCCCAGTCCCTGTAATCTCCTAGTGATGGTGAGCTGCCTTCTTGAACCCGCTGCAGTCCATGTGCTGTAGGTACACCCACAGTGCTGTTAGGGAAGGAGTTCCTCGGATTTTGACCCAGCGACAATGAAGGAACGGCAATATATTTCTAAGTCAGGATGTTGAGTGGCTTGGAAGGGAATTTGCAGGTGGTGGTGTTCCCATGTATCTGCTGCCCTTGTCCTTCTAGATGGAAGTGGCCGTGGGTTTGGAAGATGCTGTCTAAGGATCTTTGGTGAATTCCTGCAGTGCATCTTGTAGATAGTACACACTGCTGCTACTGAGCGACGGTGGTGGAGAGAGTGAATGTTTGTGGATGTGGTGCCAATCAAGCGGGGCTGCTTTGTCCTGGATGGTGTGGAGCTTCTTGAGTTGTTGGAGGCGCACCCATCCAGGGAAGTGGGGAGTATTCCATCACACTCCTGACTTGTGCCCTGTAGATGGTGGACAGGCTTTGGGGAGTCAGGAGGTGAGTTACTCACCGCAGTATTCCCAGCCTCTGACCTGCTCTCGTAGCCACTGTGTTTATGTGGTGAGTCCAGTTCAGCTCCTGGTCAGTGGTAACCCCCAGGATGTGGATCTTGCTTTCCACAAAGTGTTTGCCGCACCCAACTGGACAAAAATGACTTTTTTAAAAAAAATTCCGTCTGAGACATCACGAGGATTCTATAGATGCAAATTCCTCCATTATATTTTCCAATTCCTTGGGCATCTGTCATGCTTTGGTTCCACTTGTGCGCAGGTGAGCCCTGGTATCTGACTGCAATTCGACTGTGGTGAGCCTCACAGCCCATGTCCCTCCCCTTATCCGAAAGCCACATGGGTGAAATATCCAGTCGGAGCCATCAGTCAGTAAGGCGGGCTCATATTGCCCACACATGGCTTGCTTTGTAAATCCCCCAGGATTAATGATTATCTCCCGAACGGCAACTGGACAAATTAAAACAAAATGGAGTGATTTCCTTCAACTATGTTTAAACATAAACTGGAGGCCTTTGTGATGGGAACTCCAGGAATGTGAATAACCAGAGGTGTCAACATGGGAACTGGTTCTAAACTGAATCAGTCGCTGATTGAGGTCAGATCAGAACCAACAATAGATTCAGTTCTCCCTCCCCTGGACAGCTCACAATGGGTCACTCCTTCAAGATTTGATTTGATTTGATTTATTATTGTCACATGTATTAACATACAGTGAAAAGTATTGTTTCTTGCGCGCTATACAGACAAAGCGTACCATTCATAGAGAAGGAAACAAGAGAGTGCAGAATGTAGTGTTACAGTCATAGCTAGGGTGTAGAGAAAGATCAACTTAATGCGAGGGAGGTCCATTCAAAAGTCTGACAGCAGCAGGGAAGAAGCTGTTCTTGAGTCGGTTGGTACGTGACCTCAGACTTTTGTATCTTCTTCCCGATGGAAGAAGGTGGAAGAGAGAATGTCCGGGGTGCGTGGGGTCCTTAATTATGTTGGCTGCTTTTCTGAGGCAGCGGGAAGTGTAGACAGAGTCAATGGATGGGAGGCTGGTTTGCGTGATGGATTGGGCTACATTCACGACCTTTAGTAGTTCCTTGTGGTCTTGGACAGAGCAGGAGCCCATACCAAGCTGTGATACAACCAGAAAGAATGCTTCCTATGGTGCATCTGTAAAAGTTGGTGAGAGTCGTAGCTGACATGCCAAATTTCCTTTTTGTTTGGCAACTAGACTTAAAGGGAAGATTGCACCGTCCAACTCCACGTGACTGGATCTGAGACTGAGAGTCACTGGCCCCTTAAATACACATGTCGACACCCACAACAATTCGTGCTTGTGAGGCGCCTTCAGAGTGTGGGGAGTGGGGAGACACCAGTCCTGGGGTGGTTCGCAGGAGCGCTGTGGACAACATTCCATACCGAGTCTGATAGGAGACATTAGAACAGAGGAAGGGAGACAAGAGAGAGACGGGAAGTGAGGACCTTTCCTGGTTTAAGATGCAGAGTGAAGGCAGGGCCGCCAATGGTAGAGCGCAGGAACCCGGGGCGGGGGGGAGTGAGAGCCAGACTTGGATGAGCATCAATATGGCGGAGGAGGCTGCAGAGAGAGGGGGCGGGGTTTATCCAGCCCCACCCCCCACGGGGGTTTTCTGGCAGTGAAGGTGGATCGCTATTGGCCACTAGCGGCATCTTCCAGTCCCGCTGACAGTTATTGTGTGGTTCCAGTTTTGGCCGGATTGGAAGTGGCAGGAGAGAGGGAGGGGTGAGTGTGTGTGTGAGTGTGTGTGTGTATGTGTGTGTGAGTGTGTGTGGATGGGGGTGGGTGGGGGTGTGTGTGTGTGGGTGGGTGGGGGTGTGTTGGGTGGGTGAGTGGGTGGGGATGTGTGTGTGAGTGAGTGTGGTTGGGGGTGTGGGTGGGGATGTGTGTGTGAGTGAGTGTGGTTGGGGGTGTGGGTGGGGGTGTGTGTGTGTGTGTATGTGTGTGTGGGGGTGTGTGTGTGTGTGTGAGTGTGTGTGTGTGTATGAGTGTTGGGGTGAAGCCACGGAGAGATTCGAACCTTTAAGGATAGATAAATCTTTGAACAGTAAAGGAATTAAGGGTTATGGTGAGCGGGCGGGTAAGTGGAGCTGAGTCCACGAAAAGATCAGCCATGATCTTATTGAATGGCGGAGCAGGCTCGAGGGGCCGAATGGCCTACTCCTGCTCCTATGTTCTTATGAACACCGGGACAGGAATCTGTCAATGGGGGCTAGTGGGCCAGGCCCGGGGATAGGGTCAGTCAGCGGGTGCAGGGGCAGGGTGCTGGGTGAGGCTGTCTCAGCCAGGGTAACGACAGGCAGCAGAGTTTGCGATGAGTGCGGGCAGGTCCCAGGCCGGGGAGGGAGGCCGGCATCGGGACAGCGGGAGATTCCGAGACGTGGGAGGATTTTTGCAACTGGAAAATGAAAGGAAAATGTCACGCATTGTTAGTTCCTGACTTCCCCTGGGTTCCTCTCTCTCCCACTTACCCACAATAGTCTTCCACATTCGCTCATCGTGAGCTAAAGGCACCATAGGAAATTGCTTCATTGAAAGCTAAAGGCAGGAAACAATGAGTGCAGAGCTTGGCAGCTCGAGGGACCATTTGGTTCTCTGTAACATCGCGTGAAGCAGCATAAATCACTCCAATATTGCCAACATCTCTACCATTCCACCCTGTGACTGATTGTGGGAAAAATCTCATTCACTTAAATGACCGGAAGTCACTGCCTGTCACATGGTCTGACCAACATGTGCCCTGGAAAAAAACACAGCTCAACACGGAGGGGACGGAAGGAGCAGTTTCTCTGAAATGAGAATTGTCCCCTTCCTATCTCTGTAACAGCAGAAAGAGAGTGGAGAATTTATGTCCAACTGAGACCAGCATGGTTAGTAGCTGCGTGAAGTTCACACAGAAAGGGCACAAAGACCCTTGGCGTTCAGCGAAACGGGGAATGCTGGATAAACTCAGCAGGTCGGGCAGCATCTGTGGAGAGAGGAACAGAGTTACCGTTTCCAGTCCATCTGACTCTTCTTCAGAGCTGAAGAGAGTTGGCATGTGACAGTGAGAGAAGGGAGTGGAGCAGAATAGAAGGTCAGGGATAGGTCGGAGCGAAGGAAAGAACAGTGTCATAGTCTGGAATTTTACTTCCCGCCCGCCATGGGATATGGAACGGGCGAGGGGCAGACCAAGGGAAGGTCCGTTGACCTCGAGCGGGATTTTACAGTTTCGGAACAAGCAAGGCCGGAAAATCCCGCCCATAGAATCATACGATGCAGAAAAGGCCCTTTGGCCCATCGAGTCTGTACCAACAATATCTACCACTAAAGTCACACTAATCCCATTTTCCAGCACTTGTCCCATATCCTGGAATGTTAGATGTTTCGAGTGCTCGTCCAAGTATTTTTTAAAGGTTGTAAGGTTTCCGACCTCCACTACTTTCCCAGGCAGCGCATTCCAGAATCTCACCACCCTCTGAGTGAAAATAAATTCTCAAATCCCCTCTGAATCGCCTGCCCCTCACCCTAAAACTATTCCCCCCTCGTGATTGACCCCTCAACCAAGGGGGACAGCTGCTCCCTGCTCACCCTGTCCATACCCCTCATAATCTTATACACCTCAATCATGTCCCCCTCAGCCTTCTCTGCTCCAAGGAAAACAACCCAAGCCTATCCAGTCTCTCCTCATTCCCCACCCACACGCCTCCCCATATACCTCTCCCCACCCCAATTCTTCCTCCTCTCCCCCACCCCCCCCTCTCCCCCACCCTCCATTCTCACCCCCTCCATGCTTCCCCAACCTCTCTAGTTCCCTCCCCCCAATCTATCTAGACTCTCCTTGTAGCTCAAATGCTCCATCCCAGGCAACGTCCTGGTGGATCTCCTCTGTACCTCCTCAAAGATGTCAAGGATGTCATGGACACAAGACAAAGGGGGTGTTAATGGTAGCATTGAGGACTAAAGAAGGTGCTGATAGCAGCATTAAGGTAAGAGGAATGTGTTAACAGGAGGCCAAATGTCAGATGGCGCAACTTTGATTTTGGTTAAAGTCATCAGCAAAAGGGAAGGCGGGTGGGGGGGTGGTGGGGGGGTGGAGTGGTTGTGGTGGGTGGGGTGGCGGTGGGGGGGGTGGCGATGGGGGGGGCAACTGGATCACGGGCCTGATAGAGTAGATTTGGAAAATCCAGACCGTGGGTTCATCGATGTAAGAGGTGGCATGGTGGCACAGTGGTTGGCACTGCTGCCTCACAGCGCCAGGGACCCAGGCTCGATTCCCAGTTTGGGTCACTGTCTGTGTAGAGTCTGCACGTTCTCCCCGTGTCTGCATGGGTTTCCTCCAGGTGCTCCGGTTTTCTCCCACAACCTGAAAGACATGAAGGCTGGATGGATTGGCCATGCAAAATGTGCAGGGTTATGGGGACAGGGCAGGGTGCGGGGTGTTGGGTAAGATGCTCTTTTGAAGAGTTGATGAAGACTCAATGGGCCAGCCAGGGTGATAGGGCACTGGGCTCTGTAAGGAACCGCTCGATCAGTTCAGGATCTATGAGGGCTTGTGTTGGGTGGAGCTTGGGAGCCTGGAAGGGATGATGGGATTGATGGCCATTTTGGTGGGAGTTAGGTCAGAGAGTGAGAGAGAGTGCTGGAGATGAGCTAAATGGTGCGGATAGAGATTGTGACCAATATGCTTGAAATCTCCTGACACATTTCCCCCCAATGTTTGCTCAGGATAAACCGATCACACAGGAGCGAAAAGCAGCCCCACTGACTGAGAATCTCACAGTTTGGGCCCCTGGTAACTGCACCAGCCGACACATTGAGTCAACGCAGCCCGATTCCTCCCAATGTGGAGTCAAGATCCACCCAACCCCCCACCCCCTACACCCCACCCACCTCCAACCCCCAACCGCCCCATCCCCTACACCCCACCCACCTCCAACCCCCAACCCCCCCACCCCCTACACCCCACCCACCTCCAACCCCCAACCCCCCCATCCCCTACACCCCACCCACCTCCAACCCCCAACCCCCCCACCCCCTACACCCCACCCACCTCCAACCCCCAACCCCCCCACCCCCTACACCCCACCCACCTCCAACCCCGAACCCCCCCATCCCCTACACCCCACCCACCTTTAATCCCCAACACCCACCACCCCACCTCCCCACAGCTCCACCCCTACACCCATCCCCCCACACCTCCTCCACACCTCCAACCCCCTACACCCATCCCCCCATCCCTCCCTCCCTGACCCCTTTTCACTTCCCCACCCACTTCCCAACCCTCCCCTCCCCCCATTCAAATTGCTGTATTCCCCACCCACACGCCTCCCCATAGACCTCCCCCCACCCCATTTCATCCTCCCCTCCCCACCCACCCTCCATTCTCACCTCCTCCATGCTTCCCCTACCTCTCTATTCCCATAACTACCTCCCTCATTCCTTCACCTCCCTCACTCCTCCATCCCTCCTCTCCCTCTCTCCTCCATCCCTCACCTCTCTCACTCCTCCATCCCTCCTCTCCCTCCCTCCTCTATCCCTTCCTTCCCACACTCTTCCAACCCGCCCCTCTCTCACTCCTCCATCCCTCCCCTCCCCTACTACTCCATCCCTCCCTTCTCTCCCTCCTCTATCCCTTCCCTCTCTCCCTCCTCCCACTCCCTCCCAGCAAGACATCGAGTGATGACCTTTGCAGCTGACCTGCTCAAGGGCAGGGGGCAAATGGTCTTTCAAGGCAAAATCTAATTGGAGAGGGAGTGCCACCTCGAGGTGGGCAGGAAATAAATTTGATTCTAAACCAAGGGAACAGGTTTCAGAACTGTCGACGGGAAACAGGGAACCGAATCTGTTTCAATGAGACTTTATCCAGTTTCCACACGCAGTCAATGACTTGTTGTTGTATTCATATATTTTTAATCAGTGTTGTAAGAACACAGCAGGTTCCATGGCGTTTTGTACACACACTCCCAGGGGAAAGCTATGCTTCCAGCAGCATCTATTATTGTGTCAAATCACCATCAGTAAGGAGTGGAACTAAGGTCAGAAAGAAGAGGACATTACTTCACAGAGGGACTCATCACACCTCCCAGGAACTCAGCAACTGTGCGCCAGGTAACAGGGCCATCTCTGAATGAGAAAGTCCCACACATCTCAGCACAGCATCATATTGGCAGCACCAAACCGAGGGAGTGCTGCCCTTTCAGAGGGTCAGTGCTTAAAGGGGGGGGGGTGCACTGTCAGAGCGTCAGTACTGAGGGAGTGCTGCATTGTCAGGGGGTCAGTACTGAGAGAGCGCTGCACTGTCAGGGGGTCAGTACTGAGGCAGTGCCGCACTGTCAGGAGGTCAGTACTGAGGCAGTGCCGCACTGTCAGGGGGTCAGTACTGAGCCAGTGCTGCACTGTCAGAGGGTCAGTACTGAGGGAGTGCTGCACTGACAGAGGGTCAGTACTGAGGGAGCACTGCACTGTCAGAGGGTCAGTACTGAGGGAGTGCTGCACTGTCAGGAGGTCAGTACTGAGGCAGTGCCGCACTGTCAGGGGGTCAGTACTGAGCCAGTGCTGCACTGTCAGAGGATCAGTACTGAGCCAGTGCTGCACTGTCAGAGGGTCAGTACTGAGGGAGTGCTGCACTGTCAGAGGGTCAGTACTGAGGGAGTGCTGCACTGTCAGAGAGTCAGTACTGGGGGAGTGCCGCACTGTCAGAGGGTCAGTACTGAGGGAGTGCTGCACTGTCAGAGGGTCAATACTGAGGGAGTGCTGCACTGTCAGAGGGTCAGTACTGAGAGAGCACTGCACTGTCAGAGGGTCAGTACTGAGGGAGCACTGCACTGTCAGAGGATCAGTACTGAGGGAACACTGCACTGTCAGAGGGTCAGTACTGAGGGAGTGCCGCACTGTCAGAGGGTCAATACTGAGGGAGTGCCGCACTGTCAGAGGGTCAGTACCATAGAACCCATAGAACCATAGAAAATTACAGCACAGAAACAGGCCTTTTGGCCCTTCTTGTCTGTGCCGAACCATTTTTTGCCTAGTCCCACTGACCTGCACTTGGACCATATCCCTCCATACCCCTCTCATCCATGAACCCATCCAAGTTTTTCTTAAATGCTAAAAGTGACCCCGCATTTACCACTTTATCTGGCAGCTCATTCCACACTCCCACCACTCTCTGCGTGAAGAAGCCCCCCCTAATATTCCCTTTAAACTTTTCTCCTTTCACCCTTAACCCATGTCCTCTGGTTTTTTTCTCCCCTAGCCTCAGTGGAAAAAGCCTGCTTGCATTCACTCTATCTATACCCATCAAAATCTTATACACCTGTATAAAATCTCCCCTCATTCTTCTACGTTCCAGGGAATAAAGTCCCAACCTATTCAATCTCTCTCTGTAACTCAGCTTCTCAAGTCCCGGCAACATCCTTGTGAACCTTCTCTGCACTCTTTCAACCTTACTTACATCGTTCCTGTAACTAGGTGACCAAAACTGTACACAATACTCCAAATTTGGCCTCACCAATGCCTTATATAACCTTGATGTGGAGATGCCGGCGTTGGACTGGGGTAAACACAGTAAGAAGTTTAACAACACCAGGTTAAAGTCCAACAGGTTTATGGTTGAGGAGGGTGAGAGAGGTGCGACGGCAAAGTCTCTCAGCGTAGTGGACAGTGCACTAAACCTGTTGGACTTTAACCTGGTGTTGTTAAACTTCTTATTATATAACCTTACCATAACACTCCAACTTTTATGCTCGATACTCCGATTTATAAAGGCCAATGTACCAAAGGCACTCTTTACGACCCTATCCACCTGTGACGTCACTTTTAGGGAATTCTGTACCTCTATTCCCAGATCCCTCTGTTCAACTGCACTCTTCAGAGTCCTACCATTTACCCTGTACGTTCTACTTTGGTTTGTCCTTCCAAAGTGCAATATCTCACACTTGTCTGCATTAAATTCCATTTGCCATTTTTCAGCCCATTTTTCTAGTTGGTCCAAATCCCTCTGCAAGCTTTGAAAACCTTCCTCACTGTCCACTACACCTCCAATCTTTGTATCATCAGCAAACTTGCTGATCCAATTTACCACATTATCATCCAGATCATTGATATAGATGACAAACAACAATGGACCCAACACCGATCCCTGCGGCACACCACTAGTCACAGGCCTCCACTCAGAGAAGCAATCCTCCACAACCACTCTCTGGCTTCTTCCATTGAGCCAGTGTCTAATCCAATTTACTACCTCCCCATGTATACCTAGCGACTGAACCTTCCTGACTAACCTCCCATGAGGGACCTTGTCAAAGGTACTTGCTGAAATGTACTGAAGGGGTGCTGCACTGTCAGAGGGTCAGTACTGAGGGAGTGCCGCACTGTCATAGGGTCAGTACTGAGGGAGTGCTGCACTGTCAGAGGGTCAGTACTGAGGGAGGTGCTATCTTTCAGGTGAGAGGTTAAACCAGGAGCCTGTCCACTCTCCCTGATCCCATGACATTACCTTCGAAGGAGGACAGCAGAATACCTCTCAGTGTGCTGGCAAATGTTTATCCCTCAGGTGAAATGAACTTTTCTATGGTTTTGTGGTTCTATGGTGGACTTTCAATAGAATCTAAGATACTCTGTAAACTCCAGAAAGAATGACCTGCTTGCATTTATATAGCATCCAACTGTCCCAAGGCCCCGTTATCTAACAAAGTTCAACGGTAAGGCAGACGAGGAGGTGATAGGTCAGTTGCTCGGTCAAAACAGGGAGGGGGAGAGAGGGGTAAGGAAATTTGGGATCCGCAAGAGGCCAGAAACAGAGGAATGCAGAGACCTCGGAGGGTCATGGGGCTGGGGATGTTCCAGAGGGAAGGAGGAGGACGGATTGGGACACGGGGATAAGAGTTCCATTGCTGGACCGGGAGCTGGTCAGCGAGCACCATGGGGAGGGTACTGGTGGCAAGCCAGCTCTCTAACCCACGATTCAATTCAATTGTGAAGCAGCTCTGTATCCGCTGGCAGTTGTATTTTGATGAGCAGTTTTTGCAGGGTTCAGGAACCCTGAGTAGGTCAGGCACCCACCAACATCCCGAGGCAAGATCCCTGCCCAAAGCAACTGAGGGAATACAGCAAGGAGAAGGTGCAGGATGGACAGAGTGAGTCGGGTGTTTGAGTGAACTGAGAAATTACATTGAAATAGTTGTGTTTTATCCAAATAGCAGGAACATTGAAACCACCGTAATGGGTCGGATCTCAAACAATGACGAGACAGAGCACAGGAATGAGATAGAGAATCTGGTGAACTGGTGTGGCAACAATAATCTCTCCCTCAATGTCAACAAAACGAAGGAGATCGTCATCGACTTCAGGAAGCTTAAAGGAGAACATGCCCCTGTCTACATCAACGGGGACGAAGCGGAAATGGTCGAGAGCTTCAAGTTTTTAGGTGTCCAGATCACCAACAACCTGTCCTGGTCCCCACATGACGACACTATAGTTAAGAAAGCCCCACCAACACCTCTACTTTCTCAGGAGGCTAAGGAAATTTGGCATGTCCGTTACGACTCTCAGCAACTTTTACAGATGCACCATAAAAAACATTCTTTCTGGTTGTATCACAGTTTGGAATGGCTCCTGCTCTGCCCAAGACCGCAAGTAACTACAAAAGGTCGTGAATGGAAGCCCAATCCATCACGCAAACCATCCTCCCATCCATTGACTCTGTCTACACTTCCCGCTGCCTCGGCAAAGCAGCCAACATAATTAAGGACCCCACGCACCCCGGACATTCGCTCTTCCACCTTCTTCCGTCGGGAAAAAGATACAGGCTGGAATTTTACTGCCATGGGAATTGGAGTGGGTGAAGGGCTGACAATGAAAGTTGGCCTCAGGTGGGATTTTATAGTTTCAGGATGAGCGAGGCTATAAAACTGTACCCACTAAGCCTGAGAACAGCTTCTTCCCTGCTGCCATCAGACCTTTGAGTGGACATGCCTCTCATTAAGCTGATCTTTCTCTACATCTTAGCTATGACTGTAACAATATATTCTGCATCGTCTCCTTCTCCCCTGTGTACTCTATGAACGGTATGCTTTGCCTGTGTATCACTCAAGAAACAATACTTTTCACTGTATCCCAAAACATGTGATAAAGAAGGACTGTAAGAAAAAGGATAACCGGACGTGGATAACGAAGGAAATAAAGGAGAGTATTAAAATAAAATCAGATGGGTACAGAGTGGCCAAAAATAGTGGAGAATTAGTGGATTGGGAAAGCTTTAAAGAAAAACAAAGAACGACTAAGAAAGCGATTAAGAAAGGAAAGATAGATTATGAAACTAAACTAGCTCAAAATATAAAAAATGATAGTAAAAGTTTTTACAAGTATATAAAAAGGAATAGAGTGGCTGGAGTGAATGTTGGACCCTTGGAAGATGAGAGGGGGGATTTAATAGTGGAAAACGAGGAAATGGCTGAGACTTTAAATAAGTTCTTTGTGTCGGTCTTCACGGTGGAAGACACAAATAGTTTGCCGAATATTAGAGATCGAGAGTTGGTGGGAGGGGAGGTCCTTAATACAATTACTGTTACTAAGGAGGTGGTGCTTGGTAGACTAATAGGACTGAAGGTAGACAAGTCCCCGGGCCTGGATGGAATGCATCCCAGGGTACTGAAAGAAATGGCTGAGGTAATAGCAGATGCGTTAGTAGTAATTTATCAAAATTCGCTGGACTCTGGGGTAGTGCCGGCTGACTGGAAAACAGCCACTGTTACGCCGCTGTTTAAAAAAGGAAGTAGACAAAAGGCGGGTAACTACAGGCCGGTTAGCTTAACGTCCGTAGTTGGGAAGATGCTAGAGTCCATTATTAAAGAGGAAATAACAGAGCACCTGAATAAGAATGGTTCGATCAAGCAGACGCAGCATGGATTCATGAAGGGAAAGTCGTGTTTGACGAATCTACTGGACTTTTATGAAGATGTCACTAGTGCGGTTGACAGAGGGGAACCGGTGGATGTGGTGTTTTTAGATTTCCAGAAGGCGTTCGATAAGGTGCCTCACAAAAGGTTGCTGCAGAAGATTGGGGTACACGGAGTTAGGGGTAAGGTGTTGGCGTGGATTGGGGATTGGCTATCTAACAGGAAGCAGAGAGTTGGGATAAATGGGTGCTTTTCTGGTTGGCAGTTGGTGACCAGTGGCGTGCCGCAGGGATCGGCGCTGGGGCCTCAATTGTTTACCATTTACATAGATGATCTGGAGGAGGGGACTGAATGTAGGGTATTCAAGTTTGCTGATGACACGAAGGTGAGTGGGAAAGCGAATTGCGTGGAGGACGCGGAAAGTCTGCAGAGAGATTTGGATAGGCTGAGCGAGTGGGCGAGGATCTGGCAGATGGAATATAATGTTAGCAAATGTGAGGTTATCCACTTTGGAAGAAATAATAGTAAATTGGAATATTATTTAAATGGAGAAAAATTACATCGTGCGACTGTGCAGAGGGACCTGGGGGTCCTTGTGCACGAATCGCAAAAACTCAGTCTGCAGGTGCAGCAGGTGATCAAGAAGGCGAATGGAATGTTGGCCTTTATCGTGAGGGGGATAGAATATAAAAGCAGGGAGGTCTTGCTGCAACTGTACAAGGCACTGGTGAGGCCGCAACTGGAGTACTGTGTGCAGTTTTGGTCCCCTTATTTGCGAAAGGATATATTGGCCTTGGAGGGAGTGCAGAGAAGGTTCACCAGGTTGATACCGGAGATGAGGGGTGTAGCTTATGAGGAGAGATTAAACAGATTGGTCTGTACTCGTTGGAGTTTAGAAGGATGAGGGGTGACCTTATAGAGACATATAAGATAATGAAGGGGCTGGATAGGGTAGAGGTGGAGAGATTCTTTCCACTTAGAAGGGAAACCAGAACGAGAGGGCACAGCCTCAAAATAAGGGGGGGCCGGTTCAGAACAGAGTTGAGGGGGAACTTCTTCTCTCAGAGGGTAGTGAATCTCTGGAATTCTCTGCCCATTGAAGTGGTGGAGGCTTCCTCGTTGAATATGTTTAAATCACGGGTAGATAGTTTTCTGATCGATAAGGGAATTAGGGGATATGGGGAGCAGGCGGGTAAGTGGAACTGATTCGCTTCAGATCAGCCATGATCTTGTTGAATGGCGGGGCAGGCTCGAAGGGCCAGATGGCCTACTCCTGCTCCTATTTCTTATGTTCTTATGTGACAATAAAAAAACAAATCATTACAGTAATTTTGTGTACGTGTTTTTTTCTGTATTGTAACAAATAGTCTTTAGTAAGTTTAATTTTATTAGTGTCACATGTAGTATTACATTAACACTGCAATGAAGTTACTGTGGAAAATCCCCTGGTTGCCACACTTCGCCGCCTGTTTGGGTACACTGAGGGAGAACTTAGCACAGCCAATGCATCTAACCAGCACGTCTTTCGGACTGATGTTTTACTATGACTGGGCAGGTTAATGTTCTCACTGAATCTCACACCATTCATGTAAGCAAAATTAAACAGCACTATGAACCGGTATTCCAGGGTGAGACCTTGCAGATAACATCGGCCGGGTTCCTGACACTGGGAAGTGTGGAGTCTGTTCGATTGCGAGATGTGAATGTGAGGAATTGTATGCGTGTTTTTTGGTGATAATGAAGTATGGATGCAGACATGCTGCCGCATTCTGTCTGCTTACAGAGAAATATTTTGGTTTCCAGTGTGCATCTTTGTCAGCTGTCAGGGGAGCACAGGATCGCTGGGACCGGCAGGGCAAATCAAAAATAATAAACTCTGAAATACTTGCTACCGTTCAGGTCCGGTCTGGGAGCTCAGAAGCCACTTCACCCGAGGCTGATTTTGTTTGAATCTCAGCCTGTGTTACTTCCTTGCTGTGTTTGGTGTACTCACACACTCGTTCCCAGAACTCCAGCAACCCGCAGAATTCCTTCCAAAGGAAAGACGATTGCTGAGCTCAAAGTCTAATTATTCCTGGAGGTACTTCATTGGCCACCGGTCTGTTTAGGAAGGTTTTTGTGTTGGAATGTAAATTTCTTTTCTCTGGCATCCTTCCACTGTACCCGTTCTGTGGCGAATCAGTAGCTGCCAGATGTGGTTGAATGAATCACACTTTCTCCGAACTCAGGAAGTTGTGGATTTAACTTCCATCCCAGTGATGTAAGCACGTTATCCAATGCTAAACTGCTAATGCAGTACTGAGGGAGTGCTGTACTGTCGAGGGAGCCATTTATCAACAGTTGGATATAAAAGATGTCATATCATTCACCAGCTTTTACAGATGCACGATAGGAAGCATTCTTTCTGGTTGTATCACAGCTTGGTATGGCTCCTGCTCTGTCCAAGACCACAAGGAACTACTAAAGGTCGTGAATGTAGCCCAATCCATCACGCAAACCATCCTCCCATCCCTTGACTCTGTCTACACTTCCCGCTGCCTCAGCAAAGCAGCCAGCATAATTAAGGACTCTAAGCATCCTGGATATTCTCTCTTCCACCTTCTTCCATTGGCAAAAAGATACAAAAGTCTGAGGTCACGTACCAACCAACTCAAGAACAGCTTCTTCCCTGCTGGCATCAGACTTTTGAATGGACTTACCTTGCATTGAGTTGATCTTTCTCTACACCCTAGCTATGACTGTAACACTACATTCTGCATTCTCACCTTTCCTTCTAAGTTTAAGTTTGAAGTTTATTTATTAGTGTCACAAGTAGGCTTACATTAACACTGAAATGAAGTTACTGTGAAAATCCCCTAGTCGCCACACTCCAGCACTTGTTCGGGTACACTGAGAGAGAATTTAGAGTGGTGAATGCACCTAACCAGCACGCCTTTTGGACTGTGGGAGGAAACTGGAGCACCCAGAGGAAACCCACGCAGACACAGGGAAAATGTGCAGACTCCACACAGACAGTGACCTGAGCCGGGAATTGAACCCAAGTCCCTGGTGCTGTGAGGCACAGTAAGAGTTTTAACAACACCAGGTTAAAGTCCAACAGGTTTATTTGGTAGCAAATGCCATTAGCTTTCGGAGCCCTGCTCCTTCGTCAGATGGTTGTGAGGCAGCAGTGCTAACTGCTGTTCCACCGTGCCAGGACTCCCCTAGATCCTCTAGGTTTTGTTTATATGGCGATATGAAACAATACTTTTCACTGTATCCAATCCATATGACAATAATAAATCAAACCAAATCTAATTAAATTGAAAAAAAAGATATACCATCAAAGCTTTTCAACTCGCACTCAGCAGGTCAGATTCACCAAGAAATACCAAATCTCAAAGGCAACAACAATTGATACTGCTTGGGAAGCGTGTGCTGATTGGTTGGCAAGTCAGATGGACAAGGGCAGAACCACCTTCAGGTTCGCCTCCAATCCATGCACCAATCCCGACTTAGAAACATATCGCTGTTCCTTCACTGTCGTTGGGTCAAAATCCGAGAGCTCCCTCCCTATCATCACTGTGTCTGCATCAGGGATGGGCAATAAATGTTGACCAAACCATTCTCTGCATCTTCTGAAATAGCTTTGTTATTATTTTTATAATATGGAGGCCAGAATTGTTAACAGTACACTAGTGTGGGTGAAGCAAGATTGTACACAAGATTAACATCACTCCTCTGCTTTTCCTGGGTGTCGCTGGCGGGGCCCAGCATTTATTACCCATCCCTAATTGCCCCTTAAGAAGGTGGTGGTGAGCTGCCTCCTTGGACCCGCTGCAGTCACTGTGGTGTAGGTACACCCACTGTGCTGTTAGGGCAAGATTCCTGTCAGCGGGTGCATACAAGTCGGAACTCGCCAGCCAATAGCCAGCCGGTAATCTGCAGCTCCCTCGGGGTTGGGGGGTGTGCGGGGGTGGGGCAGAAGGGGGGGCATTCCCACAGCAACTACCCCCTGAGGGAGCACATCGGAAATGGCAGCCTGCACCCTCCCTTTTCTCAACACCCTCCCCCCACCCTCCCCTCATCCTCCCCCACCCTCCCCTCATCCTCCCCCACCCTCCACCGCCCTCCCCCACCTTCCCCCATCCTCCCCCATCCACCCCACCTTCCCCCCTCTCCACCCACGCCCACCCTCCCCACCCTCCCCCTGCCCTCCCCACCTCTTCCCCACCCTCCCCTGCCCTCCCTACCTCCCCCCTACCCTCCCCCACCCTCCGCACCACCCCCCCACCCTCCCCCATCCTCCCCCACCCTCTGCACCCTCCCCCACCCCGCTCTCCCCCGCCCTCCACCGCCCTCCCCCACCCTCTGCACCCTCCACCACCTCCTCACCCTCCCTCGCCCTCCACCGCCCTCCCCCACCCTCCCCCATCCCCCCCGCCTATCCTCAGCCTGCTAATCGCGCTCCAGGGCTGGAGTGGGACAGTCAGATCTGGGAATTCAGAGGTGAGGATCCGGCTACTGTGGGATGGCTAACACATTCCAATGGCATTAGCTACAAAGTACAGAGTGAGGCCATTTGGCCCTTTCTGCCTTTTAAAGAGCTATCAGTGAACCCGGGTCCCCTGCATTTTTCACTCACTCTGTAGAAATGTGATAATTTTGTGATTTGTGTGATTTCACCTTTAACAACAATAGCTTCTACTGCTGAACTTCCTGTCAGAAAGGGGTCAGATCATTCATGGAGTTTGTACAGTTGCCAAACTTCAAATGTTTGGCCTGAGCTCAGCTGGCCGAGGTGGGGGGTGAGCGGGGGGGGGAGAGGGTGTGAGGGATGGGGGGGGGGGGTGAGGGGGAAGAGGGTGTGAAGGGGTGAGGGGGGGTGATGAGGGCTGAGGGGGGGTGGGGGCTGAGGGGGTTGGTGAGGGAGGGTGAGGAGGGAGAGGGTGTGAGGGGGTGAGGGGTGATGAGAGGTGACGGGGTTGGGGGGTGAGGGATGGTGAGGGGGTGAGGGAGGGGGGTGAGGGGGTGGTGAGGGGGTGAGGGGGTGGTGAGGGGGGTGAGGGGGTGTGAGGGGGTGAGGGGGTGGTGAGGGGGTGGGGGGTGGTGAGGGGGTGAGGGGGGGTGGTGAGGGAATAAGGGGGTGAGGGGGTGGTGAGAGGTGAGGGGGGTGGTGAAGGGGTGTAAGGGGGGCTGTTGAGGGGGTGAGGGGGTGGTGAGGGGTGAGGGGGGTGGTGAGGGGGTAAGGGGGGCTGTTGAGGGGATGAGGGGGTGAGGGATGGGGGGGTGGTGAGGGGAGTGAGGGGGGTGGTGAGGGGGTGGTGAGGGGATGGTGAGGGGGTGGTGAGGGGTTGAGGGGATGAGGGGGTGGTGAGGGGGTGAGGGGGGTGGTGAGGGGGTGAGGGGGTGGTGAGGGGTTGGTGAGGGGGTGAGAGGGGGTGAGGGGAGAGTTCAGATGATTGTTTTTCCTTTTGTTTTGGATCGAGTTAAAAGTGACAAATAATAAAAAGCAAAAATTAACTTCCAAAGGTCAGCAGAAATCCCAAAATACCAAAGCAGGTCCGGTGTCAATCCCTCCTTACCCCTGAGACACCGTAACCAGAGTCTGGCTTCACAGGGAGTGAGGAACTCAAATTTGATGTGCCAGAGCAGCGATGGGTAACCTGTAGCCCGGGGGCCACCTGCGGCCCTTCTGGGTTCTGAGGACGGCCCCCACCAGACATTTTATTGACCGTTGCCCCTGCGCGAGGTTGCCACGTTCCGCTGATTTCCATCCGTGCAGCTTTTTTTCCTGCCGGTGTGACTGAGGCGATTCACATGTCAAGCAGGAGCGAGTGAGGTGAGGTGCGTGCTGATTGCCCACAACACTGACTGTGAGAGCCATGCTCTCTGTGCCCAAAGTGTCAAAGATGTGTAGGTTAGCTGGATTGGCCATGCTAAATGTGTGGGGTTATGGGATAGGATGAGGGGAGGGTTTGGGTGCGACGCTTGGTGCTAACCATTGTGCAGCCATGTTGAAAACCATAAAGGGACTGGACAGAGCAGAGAGGAAAAAACTGTTCCCATTGGCGGAAGAATTGAAAACGGGCAGGCCCCAGATTTAAGGTGATTGGGAAAAGAAGCAATGGTAACTTAAGGAAAAATCATTTCACACAGCGAGGGATTAGGATCTGGAGTGCTCTGTCCGAGAGAGTTCAGGAGCTAGATTCACGCAGTGAGGGGTTAGGATCTGGAGTGCTCTGTCCGAGAGAGTTCTGGAGCTAGATTCACGCAGTGAGGGGTTAGGATCTGGAGTGCACTGTCTGAGAGACTGGGGGAGGCAGATTCACACAGCGAGGGGTTAGGATCTGGAGTGCACTGTCTGAGAGACTGGGGGAGGCAGATTCACACAGCGAGGGGTTAGGATCTGGAGTGCACTGTCTGAGAGACTGGGGGAGGCAGATTTAATCAGGGCTTTTGAAAGTGAATTGAATCATTGTCTGAAAAGATTTTCTGAGCTATAGAAAATTGGTGGGGAAGTGGAACAAGCTGCATTGCAGGAGCCAAGTTGATGGGTCGAATGGCCTCCTCCTGCGTTTATGATTGTGTGTTTTCTTCCAGTCCCCATCCACTCAGCAGATTACGTAATCCTCTTCCTCATCTTCATAAACAATGCAGGATGTCAAGGGACTGTGGAAGGCATCACAACCACCACCAATCCTGTCGTCACCCAAGCAGCAGGAGCCACTGGGTGGGTACTGGGTCTCCAATGATAGTCCCACTGGCGCTGGCTCCACCATGGCTGGCTCCACCGTGCTGGCTCCACCATGGCTGGGTCCCCCAGCGCTGGCTCCACCATGGCTGGCTCCACCGTGGCTGGCTCCACCATGGCTGGGTCCACCATGGCTGGCTCCACCATGGCGGAGCTGGGTCCACCATGGCTGAGTCCACCAGCATTGGCTCCACCATGGCTGGGTCCACCATGGCTGGGTCCACCATGGCTGGCTCCACCGTGGCTGGCTCCACCATGGCTGGGTCCACCGTGGCTGGCTCCACCATGGCTGGCTCCGCCATGGCTGGCTCCACCGTGGCTGGCTCCATTGAGGCTGGCTCCATTGTGGCTCAACCATCCCCACTGGAACACGCAGTGTGGAAGAGATCAAGCATTTTCCTGCACCAAGGTATCAGCCTGATTCCTTGGGAACACTCTCACCTCTCCATCCAGTTCAACCCCCATCCCAGAGACAGAAGCACAAAATATTGTGTTAAAAGCCCAGTGCAGTGTAGAACGAGTGCCACACTGCTGGAGGTACACACTTTTGTATGATAATATTACACCAAAGCACCAGCTCCATCAACACTCAAGAAGTTCAACACCATCCAGGGCATAGCAATCCCCTTGATTGGCACCCCATCAACCACCTCCAATACCACTCCCTCCAGCAGTGGCAGCAGTGTGTACCATCTACACGACTATCATATCGGATCAGTCATGATCTCATTGAATGGCAGGCTGACTTGATGGGCTGAATGGCCTACTGCTACCCTTCCGTCTCATGGTCTTACGCATTGCAACAACTCAGCTCCTTCGACAGCACCAACGTGGTTGGCTCCACCATGGCTGGGTCCACCAGCGCTTCAAACCCTTCACCATTACCATCTAGAAGGGCAAGGGCAGCAGATACCTGGGAACACCACCACCTGGAGTATCCCCGCCAAGTCACTCACCATCCTGACTTGGAAATATATCGCTATTTCTTCACTGTCGCTGGGTCAAAATCCTGAAACTCCCTCCCTAACAGCACTGTAGGTGTACCTACGCCACATGGACTGCAGCAAGTTCAAGAAGGCAGCTCACCACCACCTTCTCAAGGATAAATAGGGATGGGCAATAAATGCTGGTCTAGCCAGTGACACCCGTATCCCGTGAAAGGATAAAAAAGGGAGAAATCCCCGATTGGTATGTTCTTGAGGAACAGGGGAATTGTGTCCAGTGCCCTGGCCAATATTTATCGTGTGGAGATGCCGGCGTTGGACTGGGGTGAACACAGTAAGTAGTCTCACAACACCAGGTTAAAGTCCAACAGGTTTATTTGGTAGCAAATACCATAAGCTTTCGGAGCGATGCCCCTTCGTCAGATGGAGTAGTTATCTGTTCTCCAACAGTACACAGACACAGAAATCAAGTTACAGAATACTAATTAGAATGCAAATCTCTACAGCCAGCCAGGTCTTAAAAGGTACAGATAATGTGGGTGGAGGGAACATTAAACACAGGTTAAAGAGATGTGTATTGTCTCCAGACAGAACAGCTAGTGATATTATGCAGTCACGGGCATTCAGCCTTGGATCTTCAGGTAAGCGTTCTCCAAGGCGGCCTTCACAACACACGACAGCGCAGAGTCGCTGAGCAGAAACTGATAGCCAAGTTCCGCACACATGAGGACGGCCTAAACCGGGATGTTGGATTTATGTCACATTATCAGTAACCCCCACAGCTCGCCACAGCTTTCCCCCGATCTTGCATAATACCACTAGCTGTTCTGTCTGGAGACAATACACATCTCTTTAACCTGTGTTTAATGTTCCCTCCACCCACATTATCTGTACCTTTTAATATTTATCGCCCAACCAACATCAGTAAAAACTTATGCCTCTTCGAAGGCATAACTCAAAATGGGGATAATCGGGGATTTCTCCCTTTTTTATCCTTTCACGGGATACGGGTGTCACTGGTTAGACCAGCATTTATTGCCCATCCCTATTTATCCTTGAGAAGGTGGTGGTGAGCTGCCTTCTTGAACTTGCTGCAGTCCAACAGAACTCAAAACGTTGGCTCTATTCTCTCTCCACAGATGCTGTCAGGCCCACTGAGATTTTTCCAGCATTTTCTATTTTTGTTTCAGATTCCAGCATCTGCAGTATTCTGCTTTTATCTTCAAACAGACTCTTCTGGCTGGAAGGCGCGTCCCGGGATGGCGAAAGGCGCTAGACAAATGTAGGCTTGTTTCAGGGTCACGCTGCCATAACGCATAGGGCGGGATTTTCCAGCCACGCTCTCGCCAAGGATGGAAGCTCCCGCCCGAGGTCAGTGGACCATTGCGTGGTCTGCCACAGCCCGCTACGATTCCCGTGGGGATGGGGAAATTCCACCCTTAATGTTTTAGATTGTAACAGCATCAGTGGGTATGAGGAGGAAGCAGGAGTAATGGCATTGAGACAGAGGATTAGCCATGATCACATTGAATGCAGAGCAGGCTGGAAGGGACGAATGGCCTACTCACACTCCTAGTTTTTATAAAACAATCAGAAAATCAAGGCATTTTGTTGATGAGAATTGTTCAACAAATCGAGGCATCTTTTTCACACTGGAACTTTGCTCAGAATGAATCATAGAATCCCTACCGAGTTAAAGAGACCATTCGGCCCATCAAGTTTCTCTGACTCTCTAAAAGAGCATCTTACCCAGGCCCTCTGCCCTATCCCCGAAAACCCACACATCTACCATAGCCAATCCCTCTAACGTGCACATCTTTGGACACTAAGGGGCAATTTAGCATGGCCAATCCCCCTAAACTGCTCATCTTTGGGCACTAAAGGGCGATTTAACATGGCCAATCCACCCAACATACACATCTTTGGACATTGAGGCAATTTAGCATGGCCAATGCACCCAACCTACACATCTTTGGGCACTAAGGGGCAATTTAGCGTGGCCAATCCCTCTAATCTGCACATCTTTGGACACGAAGGGGCAATTTAGCATGACCAATCCACCTAACCCACACATCTTTGGGCTGTGGGAGGAAACTGGAGCACCTGGAGGAAACCCACGCAGACACGGGGAGAACGTGCAGACTCCACACAGACAGTCACCTAAGCTGGGAACTGAACCTGTGTCCCCAGCACTGTGAGGCAGCAGTGCCAACCACTGTGCCACCATGCCACTCTAAACCAAGATAACATAAGAATGATACAGGTTTTTTTACAGCTGGGGCAATGAGGAAGAAAGATAGACTTTCTTCAGAAGGCATAAGGAAATAACACTTGCTGAAATTCCGATGAATTCTATGAGGTAGACCTTTATTGTTTCATTGTAGCTGCAAGCATGTGTCCCATTGTTGCTGATAATGGATACACTTTTCTCCCTCGGTAAGAGCCAATACTTTATTATTATTTCAAACTCTGGAATTGTGCCTTCGAAAGAAGTGTGGGGACGGCTGGGGGGAGGGGGGGCGGAGGAAGTGGTACCTCCTGGCGTGGGACATGAGGTCAGAGTGGGAACCTGGCCAGAAGCAGGGGAACTGAATATAATACACGGAATCTCAGTGCTCTCGATGACTTCAGCCGTTCTGCAATCTATTGTGCGTTGCCTGATTTACTGCCCCACAGCAGATCTGAACAAACACCATGAAAGAACAACTCAGAGTGTTTATTTTCCCAATGCGCTCATTCGATCCTGCTGCACTCAGTAATCTGTGGCCAGTGGCTTCAATGAGGGTGCTGTACCCTCAGCCTCCACACTCACCGCGCCGCCCCCCCCCCCTCCAAATCCTGATCACACAGTGTACCACACCTACAGCTCTGGGGCAGGCCATTCGGCCCATCACCACCATTCATGCTTTGTGCAGGCAGGGCTGGGAGTTCAGGTGGCGGGGAGGTGGAGTGGGATGATGGGTTAGGGCTGTGTGAGTGATGGGGAAGGTTGGGCATGAGGTAGGGGTGGGGTGTGGGGGTGGGAGGAGCCTTTTTCACCTAGTGAGTGGTTAGGCATCTCTGTGTGAGAGTGTGCTGGAGGCAAGATTCAATTGTTTGGCATATCCCGGACCCCGGTGAATCTTGGGCCGTCAGTGTTCGCACCGGTTGGGAAAGAGACTTCGTGCGTGGTTTAGATTTTTTACACATGACCAACGGGACTTGGAGCTGAAGACAAAGGTCCCTCAGCTCATTGCACTAAAATCAACAACTCATAAAGGGCAGAAAAGCCCCGGGAGAAGCCAGAGAGACAGCGAGAGGTTAAAATCCAAATTCCCAGCAAGGGAATCATTACCCCATCATTACTTTTGCTTTTTTTAACCAATTACTTTAAACCTGTATCATAGAAACCCTACAGTGCAGAAGGAGGCCATTCGGCCCATCGAGTCTGCACCGACCACAACCCCACCCAGGCCCTACCCCCACATATTTTTACCCACTAATCCCTCTAACCTACGCATCTCAGGACTCTAAGGGGCAATTTTTAACCTGGCCAATCAACCTAACCCGCACATCTTTGGACTGTGGGAGGAAACCGGAGCACCCGGAAGAAACCCACGCAGACACGAGGAGAATGTGCAAATTCCACACAGACAGTGACCCGAGCCGGGAATCGAACCCAGGACCCTGGAGCTGTGAAGCAGCAGTGCTAACCACTGTGCTACGTGTAGCCCTCTGCATCGTCCCAGCAACAGTCCCCTCCCTCTCTACTCGCTCCAGACTTCTCTTGGTGCTGATTATACGCCAGAGTTCTACAAGTGTGTATAATTCCTCCTACTAATTGTCATTGAATAATCTAAAATGTCAGATTTTGAGCCTAGCAATCATTTTCTTTTTCCTTAGTCCCCTTGTCCACAATCAGCATCATAACCCTGGGTGTTAGGCACGGTGGCACAGTGGTTCACACTGCTGCCTCACAGCCCCGGGGACCCAGGTTTGATTCCCGGCTTGGGTCACTGTCTGTGTGGAGTCTGCACGTTCTCCCCGTGTCTGCGTGGGTTTCCTCCGGGTGCTCCGGTTTCCTCCCACAGTCTGAAAGACGTGCTGGTTAGGTGGATTGACCTGAACAGGCGCCGGAGTGTGGCGACAAGGGGAATTTCACAGTAACTTCATTGCAGTGTTAATGTAAGCCTTACTTGTGACTAATAAAACAAAAAATTTAAAACTTTAAACTCTGGGTGTTCGGCACGGTGATACAGTGGTTAGCACTGCTGCCTCACAGTGTCAGGGACCCAGGTTCGATTCCCGGCTTGGGTCACCATCTGTGTGGAGTCTGCACGTTCTCCCCGTGTCTGCGTGGGTTTCCTCCGGGTGCTCCGGTTTCCTCCCACAGTCTGAAAGACGTGCTGGTTAGGGTGCATTGACCCAAGCAGGCACGGGAGTGTGGGCGACTAGGGGAATTTCACAGTAACTTCGTTGCATTGTTAATGTAAACCTACTTGTGTCAGGAATGAATAAGCTGAAACTTAAAGGACATCCCAGTTTTGCTGAGCTGGGGGTTGGGGCGGCGGGGGGTGGCGGAATCCATATCTTTGGACAGTCTTCCCTGAATTAAAGCGAGTCTGTGCTTCATCCCCTGGGCTTGGACGCGTGGAGCCTATGGACTGGGCTGGGATGCGGGAGGAGTGTGAGATGAGAAGATAAGGCTCTCTCTCTCTCTGGAGTCCAGCTCATTCTGTTGTGTCTCTCTCTCCTTCCCTGTGCTGAAGCGTGACCGGCTGCTCCCCCCGCCCCCCGTCTATGGGAATATGTGTGAAACAGCAGATGAGGCACGCGTCTCTGTCCCTCTCATCACAATCACAATGCCAGGGGGGCCCGGAGAGCAACAGTTTGCAAGTCTGCTGCCTTGTCCCAGTCTATCAACCTCTCTGTGAGGGAACATGTGGCGCCCCCCACGCGCCCCTTCCAATACATCAAAAACACCACCGCAGAATCAATTAATTCCGAGCTCTGCAGAAGCGTGTCCCATTAAACAGGTTCAAAACTCCCAGTTAAAATACCTCACTGGCCGATTCCTAAACATAATTTAATAATTAATTAACACAATATAACACAATTCTGCACGGCAACATTTAAAAGCATCCCTTGGCAAATTTTTCAGATTTAATCAATTCTGTTGCTTTTCAGTGAGGTTTGAACCATTTAAGGAGAAGCGGGCGATCGAAGCCAACTATTATGGGAGAGTCTGTGGAGAATGTGAATCAATTCTCCCTCAACTTTGGAAAGGGGAGATATCTGTAATGTGGCTGGAAATAGATGTGGACAGTTCTTTGTGTATATATAGAGATATAAAGAGAAGGGCTATTTTATAAAGGAAATAAGGACTTCTCTGAGGAAGGGTGTCCTTGCTATAGAGGGAGTACAGTGAAGGTTTACCAGGCTGATTCCTGGGATGTCATATGAGGAGAGACTAAGTCGCTTAGGATTATATTCATTGAAGTTTAGAAGAGTGTGAGGGGATCTCATAGAAACTTATAAAATTCACACAGGGTTAGACAGGGTAGATTCAGAAAGAATGTTCCCAATGGTGGGGGAGTCCAGAAGTAGGGGGTATTAGTTTGAGGATAAAGGACTGAGGTGAGGAGAAATTTCTTCACCCAGAGAGTGGTGATTGTGTGGAATTCACGTCCACAGAATGTCTCTCTCGCTCTAGGGTGGCACAGTGGCACAATGGTTAGCACTGCTGCCTCACAGCTCCAGTGACCCGGGTTCGATTCCGGCCTCGGGTCACTGTCTGTGCGGAGTCTGCATGTTCTTCCCATGTTAGCGTGGGTTTCCTCCGGGTGCTCCGGTTTCCTCCCACAGTCCAAAGATGTGCTGGTTAAGTTGATTGGACGCGCTAAATTAACCCTTAGTGTCCTGGGATGTGATAGGTTAGAGGGATTAGTAGGGTAACTAAGTGGGGATAGGGCCTGGGTGGGATTGTTGTCGGTGCAGATTTGATGGGCCAAATGGCCTCCTTCTGCACTGTAGGGTTCTACAAACAAAGGTAGTTGAGAACAAAGCGTTGTCTGATTTCAGGAAGAAATTAGATACAGCTCTTGGGGCTAAAGAGATCTGGGGAAATGGGGAAAATCAGGATATTGAATTCGATAGTCAGTCATAATCAAAATGAACGGTGGAGCAGGCTCAAAGGGCTGAATGGCCTCCTGTTTCTATAAGGGCAGTTTTATATAGGGTCAAAGGTAGGGTTCTGAAGACTGTGGAGGAACAGAGAGATCTTGGGGTCCATATCCACAGATCTCTAAAGGTTGCCACTCAAGTGGATAGAGCTGTGAAGAAGGCTATAGTGTGTTAGCTTTTATTAACAGGGGGTTGGAGTTTAAGAGCTGTGGGGTTATGCTGCAACTGTACAGGACCTTGGTGAGACCACATTTGGAATATTGTGTGCAGTTCTGGTCACCTCACTATAAGAAGGATGTGGAAGCGCTGGAAAGAGTGCAGAGGAGATTTACCAGGATGCTGCCTGGTTTGGAGTGTAGGTCTTATGAGGAAAGGTTGAGGGAGCTAGGGCTGTTCTCTCTGGAGCGGAGGAGGCTGAGGGGAGACTTAATAGAGGTTTATAAAATGATGAAGGGGATAGATAGAGTGAATGTTCAAAGACTATTTCCTCGGGTGGATGGAGCTATTACAAGGGGGCATAACTATAGGGTTCATGGTGGGAGATACAGGAAGGATATCAGAGGTAGGTTCTTTACGCAGAGAGTGGTTGGGGTGTGGAATGGATTGCCTGCAGTGATAGTGGAGTCAGACACTTTAGGAACATTTAAGCGGTTATTGGATAGGCACATGGAGCACACCAGGATGATAGGGAGTGGGATAGCTTGATCTTGGTTTCAGATAAAGCTCGGCACAACATCGTGGGCCGAAGGGCCTGTTCTGTGCTGTACTGTTCAATGTTCTATGTTCTATAAAGATAGTTGTATATAGAATTTACAACAGTTTTACATAGAGTGAGAGATCAGAACAGTTTTATATATAGAGAGAGAGATCAGGACAGTTTTGTATAGAGAGAGAGATCAGGACAGTTTCATATAGAGAGAGATCAAGGACAGTTTTATATAGAGAGAGATCAGGACAGTTTTATACAGAGAGAGATCAGGACAGTTTTATATAGAGAGAGTGGAATCATGACAGCTTCAAACAGGGCGAGGTCAGGACAGTTTTGTATATAGAGAAAGAGAGATCACAAAGGTTTTATATAGAGACTGAGATCAGGATATTTATATATATATATATAGAGAGAGATCAGGACAGTTTTATGTAGAGAGAAAGCTCAGTACAGATTTATATATAGCAGAGAGATCAGGACAGGGTTATATAGAAAGTAATCAGGGGCAGTTTTATATATAGCAGAGAGATCAGGACAGGTTTACATGGAGAGTGATCAGGGCAGTTTTATATATAGCAGAGAGATCAGGGCAGTTTTCTATATAGCAGAGAGATCAGGACAGTTTTATAGCGAGACGGGGAGATCAGAACAGTTTTACGTGAAGAGAGATCAGAATGGTTTTATATAGTGAGAGAGCGAGATCAGGACAGCTTTATAGAGAGACAGAGATCAGGACAGTTTTATATATGGAGAGATCAGGACAGTTTTATCGAGAGAGAGATCAGGACAGTTTTATATAGTGAGAGATCAGGGCAGTTTTATATATAGAGAGAGAGATCAGGACAGTTTTATATAGAGAGAGTGAGAGATCAGGGCAGTTTTACATAGAGAGAGAATTCAGGACAGTTTTACATAGAGAGAGATCAGGACTGTTTTATGTAGAGAGAGTGAGAGATCAGGGCAGTTTTATAGAGAGAGAGATCAGGACAGTTTTATATAGAGAGAGAGATCAGGACAGTTTAACATAGAGAGAGAGAGATCAGGACGGTTTAATGTAGAGAGAGAGATCAGGACAGGGTTATATAGAGAGAGAGATCAGGACAGTTTTACATAGAGAGAGAGATCAGGACAGTTTAATGTAGAGAGAGAGATCAGGACAGGGTTATATAGAGAGAGAGATCAGGACAGTTTTATGTAGAGAGAGAGATCAGGACAGTTTTACATAGAGAGAGAGATCAGGACAGTTTTATGTAGAGAGATCAGGACAGGCTTATACAGAGGGCGCTATTTTACCATTTTTTTTTGTCTGAGTGTTGGGTGGTCTTCAAACTGGGATCATTTGAGATCCGTCTTTTGGGCTCGTTTCTCGGCCCCACCAAACATACTGTGCTTGCAAAATTTTCAGCAACGCTGATTCTCGATACAGAAGCCTGTGCGCAGGGCTTAATGCACCCAAAACCCTGCAGCTCCGGTCGCAGCGTCCAACAGTTTTATATAGAGAGAGACCAGGACAGTTTTATATAGAGAGAGATCAGGACAGTTTTATATAAAGAGAGAGATCGGGACAGCTTTATATAGAGATAGCACTCAGGACAGTTTTATATTAAGAGAGATCAGGACAGTTTTATAGAGAGAGCCAGATCAGGATGATTTTATATATAGAGAGAGATCTGGACAGCTTTATATAGAGTTGGCACTCAGGACCGTTTTATATAGAGAGCGTGCAGGACAGTTTTATATATATATAGAGAGAGAGAGAGATAAGATCAGGACAGTTTTATAGAGAGAGGGAGATCCGGTCAGTATTATATATAGAGAGAGATTAGTTAGGGCAGTTTTATAAAGAGAGGGATCAGGACAGTTTTATATAGTGAGTGATCAGGAGAGATTTATAAAGAGAGAGAGAGATCAGGACAGTTCTATAGAGAGAGAGATCAGGACAGTTTTACGGAGAGAGAGATCAGGACAGTTTTAGAGAGAGAGATCAGGACAGTTTTATAGAGAGAGAGATCAGGACAGTTTTATATAGAGAGAGATCAGGGCAGTTTTATAGAGAGAGAGATCAGGACAGTTTTATTTAGAGAGAGATCAGCACAGTTATATATAGAGAGAGATCAAAACAGTTTTATAGAGAGAGAGATCAGGACAGTTTTATAGAGAGAGAGATCAGGACAGTTTGATATAGAGAGAGATCAGGACAGTTGTATTTAGAGAGAGAGATCGGGACAGTTTTATATCGAGAGAGATCATGACAGTTTTGTATATAGAGAGAGATCAGGACAGTTTTGTATATAGAGAGAGATCAGGACATTTTTATATAGAGATCAAGACAGTTTTATTTAGAGAGCGATTTCAGGACAGTTTTACATAGAGAGAGATCAGTAGTTTTATATAGAGAGAGATCAGGAAAGTTTTATATAGAGAGAGATCAGGAAAGTTTTATATAGACTGCCAGATCAGGATAGTTTTGTATATAGAGAGGGATCTGGACAGCTTTATATAGAGATAGCACTCAGGACAGTTATATATGGAGAGTGAGCAGGACAGTTTTATAGAGAGAGAGAGATCAGGACAGTTTTATAGAGAGAGAGAGAGAGATCAGGACAGTTTTATAGAGAGAGCCAGATCAGGGTGATTTTATATAGAGAGAGAGAGATCTGGACAGCTTTCTATAGAGTTGGCATTCAGGACAGTTTTATACAGAGAGCGGGCAGGACAGTTTTATAGAGAGAGAGAGAGATCAGGACAGTTTTATAGAGAGAGAGAGATCAGGACAGTGCATTTGAGAGAGAGATCAGGCCACTTCTATAGAGAGGGATAGATTAGTTCGGACAGTTTTATATAGAGAGGGGTCAGGACAGTTTTATATAGTGAGTGATCAGGAGAGTTTTATAAAGAGAGAGAGTTCAGGGCAGTTTTATGGAAAGAGAGAGATCAGGACAGTTTTATATAGAGAGAGAGATTAGTTAGGACAGTTTTATATAGAGAGGGATCAGGATAGTTTTATACAGTGAGTAATCAGGAGAGTTTTATAAAGAGAGAGTTCAGGACAGTTTTATCGAGAGAGAAAGATCAGGACAGTTTTATACAGAGAGCCAGATCAGGATGATTTTATATATAGACAGAGATCTGGACAGCTTTATATAGAGTTGGCACTCAGGACAGTTTTATATAGAGAGCGTGCAGGACAGTTTTATAGAGAGAGAGATCAGGACAGTTTTATAGAGGGAGAGATCAGGCCACTTTTATAGAGAGGGAGAGATTAGTTAGGACAGTTTTATATAGAGAGGGATCAGGACAGTTTTATATAGTGAGTGATCAGGAGAGTTTTATAAAGAGAGAGTTCAGGGCAGTTTTATGGAGAGAGAGAGATCAGGACAGTTTTATATATAGAGAGAGATTAGTTAGGACACTTTCATATAGAGAGAGATCAGGACAGTTTTATATAGCGAGTGATCAGGAGAGTTTTATAATGAGAGAGAGAGCGGGACAGATTTATATAGAGAGAGAGATCAGGACAGTTTTATATATAGAGAGAAATCAGGACAGTTTTATATCGAGAGAGAGATCAGGACAGTTTTATATAGAGAGAGAGATCAGGACAGTTCTATATATACAGAGAGATCAGGACATTTTTATAAGAGAGAGATCAGGACAGTTTTATCGAGAGAGAGATCAGGACAGTTTTATATAGAAAGAGATTAGTTCGGACAGTTTTATATAGAGAGGGATCAGGACAGTTTTATAAAGAGAGAGATCAGGACAGTTTTATAGAGAGAGAGAGAGAGATCAGGACAGTTTTATATAGGGAGAGATCAGGACAGTTTTATAGAGAGAGAGAGAGAGATCAGGACAGTTTTGTGGCGAGAGCGAGATCAGGACAGTTTTATATAGAGAGAGATCAGGACAGTTTTATAGAGAGAGCCAGATCAGGATAGTTTTATATATAGAGAGAGATCTGGACAACTTTATATAGAGATAGCACTCAGGACAGTTTTATAAAGAGAGAGAGAGATCAGGACAGTTTTATATAGAGAGGGGTAAGGACAGTTTTATCGAGAGAGAGAGATCAGGACAGTTTTATAAAGAGAGAGATCAGGACAGTTTTATAGAGAGAGCCACATCAGGATAGTTTTATATATAGAGAGAGATCTGGACAACTTTATATAGAGATAGCACTCAGGACAGTTTTATAAAGAGAGAGAGAGATCAGGACAGTTTTATACAGAGAGGGATAAGGACAGTTTTATCGAGAGAGAGAGAGAGATCAGGACAGTTTTATATAGAGAGAGATCAGGACAGTTTTATAGAGAGAGCCAGATCAGGATAGTTTTCTATATAGAGAGAGATCTGGACAACTTTATATAGAGATAGCACTCAGGACAGTTTTATAAAGAGAGAGAGAGATCAGGACAGTTTTATATAGAGAGGGATAAGGACAGTTTTATCGAGAGAGAGATCAGGACAGTTTTGTGGAGGGAGCGAGATCTGGACAGTTTTATAGAGAGAGCCAGATCGGGATAGTTTTATATATAGAGAGAGATTAGTTAGGACAGTTATATATAGTGAGTGATCAGGACAGTTTTATATACAAAGAGAGATCAGGACCGTTTTATATAGAGAGGCATCAGTACAGTTTTATTGAGAGAGAGATCAGGACAGTTTTATAGAGAGAGAGATCAGGACAGTTTTATATAGAGAGGCATCAGTACAGTTTTATTGAGAGAGAGATCAGGACAGTTTTATAGAGAGAGAGATCAGGACAGTTTTATTGAGAGAGAGATCAGGACAGTTTTATTGAGAGAGAGATCAGGACAGTATTATAGAGAGAGAGATCAGGACAGTTTTATTGAGAGAGAGAAATCAGAACAGTTTTATATAGAAAGAGATTAGTTCGGACAGTTTTATATAGAGAGTGATCAGGACAGCTTTATATAGTGAGTCGTCAGGAGAGTTTTATAAAGAGAGGGAGATGAGGACAGTTTTATATAGAGAGAGATCTGAACAGCTTTATATAGAGATAGCACTCAGGACAGTTTTATAAAGAGAGAGATCAGGACAGTTTTATAGAGAGAGAGAGATCAGGACCGTTTTATATAGAGAGAGATCAGGACAGTTTTATAGAGAGAGAGATCAGGACAGTTCTGTGGAGAGAGCGAGATCAGGACAGTTTTATATAGAGAGAGATCAGGACAGTTTTATATATAGAGAGGGATTAGTTAGGACAGTTTTATATAGCGAGGGATCAGGACAGTTTTATATAGTGAGTGATCCGGAGAGTTTTATAAAGAGAGAGAGTTCAGGGCAGTATTATGGAGAGAAATCATAGAAACCCTACAGTACAGAAAGAGGCCATTCGGCCCATCGAGTCTGCACCGACCACAATCCAAGCCCTACCCCCATATCCCTACATATTTACCCACTAATCCCTCTAACCTACACATCTCAAGACACTAAGGGCAATTTTTAGCATGGCCAATCAACCTAACCCGCACATCTTTGGACTGTGGGAGGAAACCGGAGCACCCGGAGCAAACCCACGCAGACACGAGGAGAATGTGCAAACTCCACACAGACAGTGACCCAAGCCGGGAATCGAACCCAGGACCCTGGAGCTGTGAAGCAGCAGTGCTAACCACTGTGCTACCGTGCCGTGAGAGAGAGAGATCAGGACAGTTTTATATATGGAGAGAGATTAGTTAGGACAGTTTTATATAGTGAGTGATCAGGACAGTTTTATATATAAAGAGAGATCAGTACAGTTTTATATAGAGAGAGAGATCAGGGCAGTTTTATATAGAGAGAGATCAGGACAGTTGTATATGGAGAGAGATCAGGACAGTTTCATATAGAGAGAGATCAGGACAGTTTTATATATAGAGAGGGAGTAGTTAGGACAGTTTGATATAGAGAGTGATCAGGACAGTTATATAGCGAGAGAGATGAGGACATTTTTAGAGAGAGAGAGATCAGGACAGTTTTATATGTAGAGAGAAATCAGGACAGTTTTATATTGAGAGAGAGGTCAGAACAGTTTTATATAGTGAGTGATCAAGAGAGTTTTATATATAGAGAGAGATCACGAGAATTTTATATAGAGAGGGATCAGGACAGATTTATATATAGAGAGATAAGGACAGTTTTATAGAGAGAAAGATCAGGACAGTTTTATAGAGAGAAAGATCAGGACAGTTTTATTGAGAGAGAGATCAGGACAGTTTTATAGAGAGAGAGATCAGGACAGTTTTATTGAGAGAGAGATCAGGACAGTTTTATATATAGAGAGAAATCAGGACAGTTTTATATCAAGGGAGAGATCAGGACAGTTTTATATAGAGAGAGTTTGGTTCGGACAGTTTTATATAGAGAGGGATCAGGACAGTTTTATATAGTGCGTGGTCAGGAGAGTTTTATAAACAGAGAGAGATCAGGACAGTTTTATATAGAGAGAGATCTGGACAGCTTTATATCAAGATAGCACTCAGGACAGTTTTATAAAGAGAGAGATCAGGACAGTTTTATAGAGAGAGAGAGATCAGGACAGTTTTGTGGAGAGAGCGAGATCAGGACAGTTTTATATAGAGAGAGATCAGGACAGTTCTTTAGAGAGAGCCAGATCAGGATAGTTTTATATATAGAGAGAGATTAGTTAGGACAGTTATATA